>NW_015525643.1:0-997 GCF_001515645.1 Sinocyclocheilus grahami
TCTGTCAGTGTCAGATGGAGCTGAGTGACCATGTGTTCACAGTGCAGAGCAGAGAAGAGCCTTGCATCAGGAAGATCAGCTTCCCCTGAACTCCACTGAATCCCGCTGAGAATTTCACAGGGATCAGAACGGCTGCGAGGGAAGTTCAAGAGTCAGAAAGCTTCTAAATGATGATTGCGAGCAGTTTGACGTGTCTTATGATACTCCTCTCCATTAATGATGTAAGTACATTTACATTTGATCATTAATTCTTATTCTTATCTTTGCTGCGGTTGTTGAACTTGCTCTTTGATGTATTTGGCTGTCTGATGTTCAGCACCACGGACAGCGACAGGCAGTCAACTCAAATCCTTAAGGAAAACATACTGTACTTGATTTCAGTTGGAATTTGGAACCGATCCTAATAGGATCAATTATGAATCCTGTAAGAATCAAATAAGATGTGGTCAAAGACTGAAACACCGTTTATGAGAGCTTTATGAAGGATGGATTAAATGGAGAATATGTGAACACTGGTATTTTTTTCATATCAAACGCTAATCTACTGGACTGCCTTATTATTAAAGGAAATCACACTGGGAGCTCTAGGTGTAAAATAATTCCTTTGTAAATCAGGTATTTCAGTAAATTACTCTAAATCATACTCTAAATTCCGTGACCATATATTTTTGTGTTTTGGGTCTCTACAGTTAGAACTAGTTAGAACCTATTTGGAAGATTTGATTTTTATGAATAAATGTAACATTAATTGAAATAGTTGTTGAATTGTGTTATGGAATGTTTACGAAATTCCCATTAGGATCATCTAGAGCCAATTCTAAATTATAAAAGAAATTCCAAAAGGAATATTCTATAAACATTCTTGATATTTTTGACCACCAAAAAAGGTGATTTTATGGTCTTAGCTGGTTTAAGATGGTTCACACTGATCTGTAGAAAACCAGCAAACCACCTTACTTTCCTTTAACTGAAAAGCCCTCCTATTTATATAATAATC
>NW_015525644.1:0-997 GCF_001515645.1 Sinocyclocheilus grahami
ATGAAACGATAGGTCTTCCGGGCAAAAAGTGTAGTTTTTAAAATACATTTGTTTTGGGGCATTATGCTTTTGGCACAGTCAAACAAACTCAAACCGAAAGCACTATATGGCTTTGCTATATAGTAAATTTTTCCCTAATTCTTCATTGGTCTTTTTTCTTTTTAAATATCTCAATAAATACCGTATCGTGGACTTCATATCGCAATAATACCGTATCGTGAGATTTTGATATCGTTACTTTCGCATTCAATAAATGACATCATTACATTTTTCCAATATGATTGTTCCAATAAGGCACACAAGGATCGTAATTTGTTTGTACTCTTCATAATGAAATGGACTAGAGTGATCAGTGAAGCACCCTTACTGGCCTTTGTTGATTTGTAGTCTTTTGAAATCCATCCTAAATGACAGTGCTGAGTGTAAGCTGTTTTCATGGTCAGACCGAATTACGTGACACGAAAAGCCGTATTTAATGAAAAAATGCAGTTATATTTTAATGTGTGTAATACCCAGAAAGATAAAAACCAGTTGCATGTCATGTCTGGATGAAGCCTGCACTTCATTTAGTACACTAAAGTTAATGTGGATAACAGAAACCAGCAAACATCAAAGAAACCTCTGAGCATGTCACAAATGCATGTCATCCACAGAAATCAGTGAACGAGACACGCATTTCACTCATGAAAGGAGTTGCTTGTGTTATGAAATGCATTCTGTCCATGAAGTGTTTTTGTATATCATGCTTTTCATTCTTCAGCAGTTCATTAAATGCATTTAATCCATGCAATTGAAAATTGCGGAATTTCATCTGGTGTAACAGAAATATAAAGCTTGTTCTTTCACTGATTTTATAACCCTAATGATAATAAATGACATTACTTTTAGAAAGGCTCTATTCACTGTCAATCGTTAGAAATTGAAGGGATATTCTGGATCCAGAAGTTAAGATGAATCAACAGAATTGTGGAATATGTTGATAATATGTTGCAAAAAA
>NW_015525645.1:0-997 GCF_001515645.1 Sinocyclocheilus grahami
GGGCATCATTTTATTGAGCTGGAATCATGGATCAGATGAGAGAGATCAGCCAGGTCTGTGACTGGCACGAGAGGAAAATTACTTAAGCACAGGACTCAGAAAAGCTGTTTCACGTGACCTGACCAAACTGAATTACATCCGAAGCAGGGTCTACGGATTTAAGAAGATCAGATGCCATTGTTATATAATTCTCATTTACAGCATTTGCACTTCATGGCACATGGTGTCATTGAATTACTTGTGTTTAATCTCATAGATTAAAGGAAGTAAACATAAGAGTCTTTGCAATAGTTGATTGACTGCATTAAAAGTGGTGGGATTATTCAATTGTTTTGTGTTTAATTGATCAATAATATATATGATGAGTGAATAAGACCATTAGTGCATGCAACCAACTCAAAAACTAACATACATAAAATATGAATATGATAAATCACATAATGGATAATAATCCAGCTGTATTTATCATAAATAAATGGGTATTGTGGGTTGGGCACTATAATGATTACTACATATAAATAATTTTAAAAAATGGCATGGGAAGAACTAATGTATTAACTTCATGATTCAGATAACTGTGGTTCAGACTGCTGAAATCTATCATTTTGTGGTGGAAGAATAAGGATTAACTTTCATGGAATATTCAAGGATAATCTTAATGTTTCCCTAAGGAATGCTCAAATAATTAATGTTAGGCATTATGAAAAAAAAATTGACAAAAAAATTAATCATGACCATTTGAACTTGTCCATATAGTCAAAAATAATACCTCAATGCAACTACATTTCAAAGCAATCAGACTGATGATTTTGCCTGGTGGATGATAAAACGGGTGAAAAATATTACATATCCCAAGCTGTATCTAGGGAGCAGATTATCATAGAAACTCTTTGACTTGGGCTAGTAAACAACCACCCTAGCAATTGATCTTTCATGTCTACAAAGAGAAATCCAGCCAAATAACAGATGTTCTCTACTCAAGGACACTCAATGTCAA
>NW_015525646.1:0-997 GCF_001515645.1 Sinocyclocheilus grahami
CACCCCTGATCTATAGTGATTATTAACCATATACCAGTTATAAGTTTATATCTATTTTAGAGTTAAATCATAACACATTTCCTTTAACTTTTTTTTTCGTTAAAAATTGCCGTCCTTTAGAATTAAAGTGCAATGCTATTTTATTAGATTGACATGGGATTTATGTTGACATTTCTCTTTTCAGCAAAACATGCTGTTTAGTTAGCTGCAGAAGAAGCACATCATGTTATTATGAAACACATTGTTCCATAGTTATTTCTTCTCCAATATGCAGTTCAGCTTCTTAAACTTCTGCTATAAAGGAGATATACACTTGCATTACCTCAATGCATAAATTATTAACCTCCAGATTCTCCACCTCAAGATACTCATCAAGATAATAAAGCAGCACTTTTAAATGCATAACTCATTGCCATTAATGATATAAGCCTAAGTTTTATTCAAGCATGCTAGTTTGTTTTATCTAGGAAATTTTAATAAATACAATTCTAATATATATGCAGTATATTTACTGTGCATGTAAAAAAAAATTATATACATTTATTTTTTGTGTTTAACAAATTAATTCCATGTATCTAACTATGTGATTTGATTTATTTCTCTTGTAGGCTAAATGATTGTGACTTAACAGACAAAAGCTGTCCAGCTCTGGCTACAGTTCTTGGATCAGAAACCAATCTGAAAGAGCTGAACATGAACAATAATAATCTGCAGGATTCAGGAGTGAAGCTGCTCTGCACTGGACTGAAGAATATAAATTGCAAATTAGAGATACTGAGGTAAGTTTTGTGACAATCCCTAGTGTTTGGTTAGAATTCAGATCCATCTGTTAACATGGACCTAGATCATTTGCCACAGAATACAGGATAGCAAGGTTACATAGCAAGGTTTTTTAGTTTTTTATATAATTGTATATACTTGTTTTTTAGTATATAAATTATATACTTAATAAAAAGAAAACAGATAGAATAAAAAAGAATAGAGCAAGCTAGTGTTA
>NW_015525647.1:0-997 GCF_001515645.1 Sinocyclocheilus grahami
AGATCCTTAAATCATCTTTTTGCTACAGCTTCAGTCTCACTGCAAGCATCATATCAGTTGCATATATAAACCATACTGCCCTGCATGTGAATATGAATTATGAACTATAAAAAGTGTGCAATAAATGAACTACTTCTTCCTGATCTTTGGTAAAAATTACTTTCGTTGTGATTCCTTTAGGTAGTCAACATTCCGTTGTATATCAAATATTTTTTTGTAATTAAAAACCAGGTTATTTGTGCAAGTAATATTTCAATCAGAGTTTATTTTTTTCCCTTATAAGGATGAAAAACAGCAATTTTATTTTTTTTAAAAAGTCAGTGTCTTTTTTCTTCTCAATACAGTATTTTGCAATAGTTACGACAAGTAGAATAATAAAAAAACGATGCCATTCGAGCTTGTTTTAACATTTTTTAAATCGTGTTCATGAAAATGTAACATTTGAGGAGACGATGTTTTTAAAAATGAAACAAGCAAGTTCAAATTATTCTCCAGTGGGAAAAAAACACATGCATAATATTCATCTGTTCAAACTACTCACCGGTCTGTATCCGCGCATCATCTTCACAAGCGGTTATTTCATCTCCCCAGCGACGACTGAGTGCTTTTCCAGCTCTGAAGCCAGTATAAAGACGAGGTCTGATCTGCCTGACAGGAGAGATTACCAGTCCTCACTCACTGTCATTAATCTCCACCCTCATCCTCGCTCTGCTTGCATGCATTTGATCCCATAACGTCACCAAATAATTAAGAAATGCACAATTATAAAGACAAATAAATGTCTTATTTATCTATGTACCTCCCAAAGTTAAAACATTGTCCATAAGATGAATATATCAGTTGCATTCATAAGTGTATTTGAGCGTTTTATGAGTTTACTTACAGTATGTAATGTAATCGTAAGGGGGAAATGTCGTTTGTACATTTATAAGCATGATAGAACTAAGAAATGAAGCTTTAAAGTAGATATGAGTTGACATAGAAACTCTGCTACTTA
>NW_015525648.1:0-997 GCF_001515645.1 Sinocyclocheilus grahami
TTGCTTCAGAAAAAAATAATGATGGAAATGCCAAATAATAATAATTAAAAAATCCCTTAATTCGCAAAAAAGTGTTTACGCACACACTTGAGGTGGATTTTAACTTTTAAAAAATATGCTAAAGCACAAGTATACTTTTTGTGATATTTTAGTGTATTTACAGAAAACATACTTATTGTAATCTTACTTAAAATATATTTTATATTTACTTTGTATAAGAACGTAGTAAAATTATACAGCTTTTAGTGGGTTTACGTATATTATACTGTATATATGTACACATACTGCAATATGTTTTTTAAATATTTATGTAATGAACATGTGCTTCAGCCTACTTTTCAAAGGAAGATATTGCAAAAAAAATTTTACATTTTAATATATTCTATAAAGTATATTAATTCACTCACACATAAATACACTATAAGTCTATAAAATAGGCAAATGCATTCTTACATTGTACCAACTTATGTTGTATTATAAATATAATTTAGTCAACTATGCCTTAGTAATAAGCATACTTAAAATCAGTATGTTGTTATATTTTGTAATCTAATTCAAATACATTTCAATTTCACTTTTAAATGCATTAATGCAATAGGCTATTAACTGTACTTTCCACGAGCATTTCAACATCATATCATTTATAGTGCAATCATTTTACCAAAGATAGGCTTAATATCCCTATTTATTTACTAGTTTATACATAAATTCAAACAAGATCAACTTACCATGTGACGCACGAGAACAAACCTCACTGGCTTTTGTGTAACACAGACTTGGAAGAAACCGCTCGGTTCATATGGATTATTTTTGTGATGTTTTTGTCTGCGGTTAACTTTTTGAAACATGAGCATTTTTGGTGACTTTCAGCGGAGAGACAAAAGTCTGTCAGATCTCATTAAAATATAAAATAAGATGAAGGTGAGTACTTGATTACAGAATTTAGATTTTATTTTTTTACTGTTCACTGGGTGAACTGTTAAATGAAATAGAGCAT
>NW_015525649.1:0-996 GCF_001515645.1 Sinocyclocheilus grahami
TATATATATATATATTATTATATATATATTTTTTTATGTCATTTTTTTTTTTAGGGTGAAACATGGCTCTTGAGACATGTTCTTGACAGATTTTTTTTAGATTAACCCATTGATGCCCAGGTGTGTTAGTGATGTAATTGCGGTACGGTAGTGTGTATCTGGCGTTTGCTCTGACAGCAGGCGTCTGGCGAGGCGCGGTGCTGACCGTGTGGTTTTGCTGTCACGCCACGCATTAAATTTGATGGACAGAGAGCTGGAGGAAGTGAGGAGAGCGTCTGGAGCTCAGCTCAGCCTCTAATGGCCTAATGATGTAGAATAAAGTCATAACTGCAGCTGCGGCTGACGGATGGAAACGCTCTCTGACAGGATGCTGAAACCTTCACTCCTCTAATGGGCCAATCAAACGTCCCTGAGACCCTGAGCTCCTGCTCTCAATCTTCCAAGCATCCAATTCATTCCCTGCAAATGTCTGCTTTATAAAGTCTGAAGTCTGTCATTGATCTCGTTGTTGTTGGAAGAGGAGCATGAATTTGGCCAGCTCAAGTTTTTCCTTGTTTTTGTGGTTTGTTTGTTTCAGGCACGACCCGTTGTTGGTCCCAGGTCACGATCAAATGGAAACAATGGACGAGAACATAAAGAAATATGATTCGACAGGAATGTTTCACTGGTGTCCATCAAAAGACATAGAGAAGGTCATGCTGGTAAGAGACATTCAGCAGGTTACACAACAGAACCGCAGAACTTTAGAACAGCAGATCTGAGGTCAGTGTTATAGTATCATATTTTACATATAGTAAAATGACACCGGCAGAGGTGCGACAGGCCAAAAAGCCAAAGCAGGAAAAACATCTCACCTGTATAATGATCTTACAGTAGTTATTATAATTTTGAAGTAGTTTACATTTTTTGTTTTTATTTTAATTTTGTAAAATATGTTTATTTTTTATTATTTGTGACCCTGGAGCACAAAACCAGTCTTAAGTGTAAATTTTTCAA
>NW_015525650.1:0-996 GCF_001515645.1 Sinocyclocheilus grahami
ATTTTTGTTTAAAGATTTTTAATCTCATATTTATGTTTTATTTCAGTTTTAATGCATTTTAATAGTTTTCGTTTTAATTAATGATAATAACCCTGGTACACTTAAAAAAAAATAATTGGTGTATGTTTTACAAGAAAATACTATTTCAGTTTAATGCAGTGTGTTACTTGCTATTTCTTTATAATTATTTGTGAAATTGAATAGCAATTTCTGAGTTAAAATTGTTTCTAAGTAAATCCTGCACCAATGTATTTATTTATTTTTCAGTCTAAAACTGAAAGTCTGATTGTGGTTTTATGAGAAGATGAAACCCGCACAGTTATTCAGTTGTTCGTTCAGAGCGTTTAGGAGCATCAGGAGCGAGTCTGAGCTCTGATCTCATTCACACACACATTGACATGAATGCAGCTGCTGTTCTGTATGTTAATGCGAGCTGGCGATGGCCCGCGGTGGGCTTCCAGCTCTGCTGAGAGACCTCATGCTGCTTCATGACCTCTGAACGCAGGAACCCGCTGAGCACGATGAGAGCGAGCCCAGGAATTACAGCAAACATATTTAGTCAAGCATCTCTGAGTCTGAGCTAAAGGTCACGCATGCAGGAGCGGCACATGAGCGCGTTTAGATGCACAGAATCATGCCTTTTGCGTGCAGTTCAGCATTTCATGCTCAACAATTGACCGTTTTCAGCATGCATTTGCACATGGACAATTGTGTGAATCATGTTAAATGCAATCATGTGCAAATGCATGCTGAGAAATGTCAGTTGTTGAGCATAAAATGATTTTGTGCAAAATGTTCTGTTTGTGTGTGTGTGTGTTTGTATCAAAAATCATGTTAAAAGCATAATTCATCATTTTGCACTCAACTATTGACATGCATTTAACATGATTTTTTTTCTTCAGTTAATTTCCCCCAATATTCTAATTTCTCTGTATCTTTCTCTATTATTTTGTTGAGTAATGCTTTATACTTTTGAGCACGCTAAAGTCAAAACTA
>NW_015525651.1:0-996 GCF_001515645.1 Sinocyclocheilus grahami
TGTTCAATGTATGGTTTTATTTTTTATATTTATGTTTTATTTTTTATTTTTTTATTTTTTTATTTAGAATGTTTAATGGATTTATTTTATTTATATTTCACATTAATTTATTTTTATTTTTTGTTTAAAATATAAGATATTTAACTTATTTCAATTTTTTAATTTAAAACAATTTCTTATTCACATTTTTAAAACTGTATTTATTTAAAATTATATTATTTTACTTGCATTGTTAAATGTATTTATATTTAAAATTATATTATTTTATTTAAATTTAATTAATGTATTAATTTATATTTTAAAATATTTTGTTTACTTTTTTTATTTCGATTGTATTTTAAAGCAAAATCAGTCATATACACTATTTTTTATGTTGTTGTTTTTTGCTGACACATTGATTTGATGCAGCTTGATGCACACACACACACACACACATATAATCACAGTGATGACACGTGCATTAATCCACATGATTGCTTAATTATATCCCACATGATTATTATTCAAATAATCGTTTGATTAACGAGCTAAATTTTAATGTCTCTGGTTTGGAGGCTTTAATTATCAGTGTCAGTCAAGCGTGAGTGTTCGTAATAACAGCATTTGAGCTCTCCAGCTTTATACACTATTTCATGATGAATGTGCTTTCAGGAGTTTCAGATGTTTATGAATGAGAGTTATTTTACTCGGCCTCCATCTCCTACAACAAGGTCAGTGAGACTTCAACACAAAGAAGGGCCTTCTTGCTTCATCTATCTATAACTCTGGTGCTCGTTTCTCTAAAGAAAGTCGTTTACGCCGCTGAATGATGTTTTGAAGGCTGGTATTGTCGGCACGCAGCGGTCACACAGACACACAAAGACATTCATTACACAAGGACACACTACAATACACTACATCTACAGTGAATGGAGCTGCTGAGCTGCTTTAGTTTTTTATAACCGCGTTCATGTATATATACAGTTCATATACAGTTACACTAGTGCTCAAAAGTTT
>NW_015525652.1:0-996 GCF_001515645.1 Sinocyclocheilus grahami
TAATCAATTGAACGCAACCTTGTTGAATAACAGTAGAAATTTCTTAAAAAAAATAAAAAAATAAAAAAAAAGGGGAAAAAAATAAAATAAAACTTTTGCATGGAAGTGTGCACATACATTAATACCATGTGTCTTATAAGAATAGTTCACCTAAAAATAAAAAACCTGTCATCTTTTACACATTTGCATCATGACTTTCTTCTGCGGAATTTAAAAGAGGATTTTTTTTTTAAATTCTATAAAAAAAGAAAAAGTGAGAATACCGGCCGCACTGAAAATGTGCTTTCCTTGAAATCAGCTCTAATATAGAGCACTCTTCACAGTATAATCAAGCCTTATCAACGACAGTGAACATATTAGGTCTGAATACTAAGGTAAATTTAGTCAGTTACTCAATAACACTAAAGTAAGTGCATATACAGTATATTATGTGATCTGTGCTAATGACTATATTATTATTGCATAATGTTTACATGCACAGTTGTTGTTGTTTTTTGTTTGCTTTAAAGTGCTTTAGTGATACAGTGAATGGTAGGTTGTTCTATACAAAAGTAGAGGTCTAAAATAAAAGTTATTTATGGTAAATAGATACGGAATGTTACAAACATGCATGCACACAAGTGAAGTAGCAGGAGTTAAAGCTTCTCCCTTGTCATTTGAGTCTTAAAACCTTCGGTTTTAACTCAATTCAATAAAAGAAGATCCGTGCGGTTTTCCTCACCAGTATTCCCATGGTGGTCACAAAAACAGACAGCCATGAAAAGAAAAGCCGCTTGCCAGATTGCTATATAAAGCATCATTTGGAACGTCGGTTCTTCCTCAGAGCTTCGTGTTGATATGTATTCGCTCCGTTACCTCAAACTGCAATGGAGGGAACACAGAGTCCCACACTTTTAACTGCGTTACGCATCTCATCTGCATATTCACAACGTTCCTGAGCCCTCCGCTCTACCACGTCAGGTCTGCTGCACCAGTCTGCGGTAGTGGGGCATGACT
>NW_015525653.1:0-996 GCF_001515645.1 Sinocyclocheilus grahami
CCTAGCGTGCAGGCGTGAATTAGCAGAAGGCGAACAATCGTTTCGAGCTCGGTGTGAAAGCACCATTCGTCGGCGAGTCGCCTCGCGCTCAGTGTGGAAAGGCCTTAAGGCCGGCAAACAACCAGCAAAAACAGCGTAATTTCATATGCAGATTCACAACTCACCTCGAGTCCTATTGGCCCCGGTGGTCCTACAGGACCCTCATCACCCTACAAATTAAAATCAAGATTAACTCATTGCAGTCTCACAAGTCTATTTGAAAGACGTTTATAGCTTATTAAAAACACACACACCTCTCGTCCAGCCGCTCCACGAGGTCCAGGTAAACCTCTGGCACCAGGCTTACCCTATGAAGAAAACATTTGTCAACAGCATGAAATATAAGTGTGCAAATATTAGAAACACTTGTTTTAATAAGGTTTTCCTTATAAATAACACACCTTTGGGCCCTCGGGTCCATTGAGTCCAGGTTTTCCGATGTCACCGGGGAAACCCTGTGAAGGATTAACCGTACCTCAATGAGTACATCAGCCAATCAACATCAGTTGTATTTGCTGACATCATCAATAGTACAAGCTGGTGCAACACATTCAGACATGCAAAAGCATCAGTGTTTTATGGTTATGTGGTACATGTTGATTCATACCTCGAGTCCTGGTGGGCCTGGTAATCCACTGGACCCTCTTTCTCCTGTCTTGCCCTTCAAAACACACAAATACACACATATGATGACGGGCACACACATAATCAAATAAACTGAATCTTCAGATCATGAGATTTTAGGTTAAACTGTTAGATATTGTACTCTGGACCCCCATACGCTCAGATTTGAATGTTGATAGTTGGACAACTTCTGATTTTCAAAACTCGCACGTGTTCTCAAGTAAATGATGTAATTAAAAACAACTGAATTTGAATTTAAATGTTGTGCATTTATGTCACTGTATTGAATATTAACAGGCTGGGGAAGGGGTGTTATATTTACTTATATTTTTT
>NW_015525654.1:0-996 GCF_001515645.1 Sinocyclocheilus grahami
TATATATATATATATATATATATATATATATAATGTGTGTGTGTGAGAAAGAAATTACTTTTATTCAGCAAGGACACATTAATTTGATCAGAAGTGACACTAAAGACATTTATAATGTAAAAAAAGATTTTTATTTCAAATAATTATTTTAAATTTTCTATTCATCAAAACATGATTACAATTTCCACAAATTTGTTAAGCAGCACAACTGCTTTCAACACTGATAATAATACGAAATGTATAAATCAGCATATTAGAATGACTTCTGAAGGAAAACACTGAAGACCGGAGTAATGGCTGATTTGCTATCAGAGAAATAAATTACATTTTAAAATTAAATTAGAAATATTTTAAGACATTTCTAGAATGTCGAAATATTTTTTTTTTGATCAAATAAATGCAACCTTGAGGACCATAAGTGCCTTTCAAAAACTTGCCAACTCAAACGGCTGAACTGTAGTGTATTTTGCAAAGTGTGTTATGTGTTAATAAATAAGTAGTATTAGAGTATCACCTTTAAGATCACCTGTTTTTTTCTTTGATTTTTTTTTTTCAGATGAAAAGTGGGACTTCACGTGTGTGATTTGTAAAAGAGGCATTTGCAAATATCGATGGTTTGCTGGATGCAGATGGCTACGATAAAGATGAGTGAGCTCCAGTGATGTTAGAAAGCATTCTGTGCTGTTAGATTCAGTAACATTCATTCTGCTTCACACAAGTTCATTGTTAGGAGAGAATGCATGTAAATCCAGTATACAGTATTTACTGCCAGTGTGATAGACATACATTTGTAAGCAGTATGGTTGATCTGAACATTTGGCCATCAGTTTGATGTGCAGTGCATCTAACATGTGTACATATTTTAATTTAAGTTTTTCCGTAAACATTTCTGTTGTTTTGTCACTTTAATAAGGTACTGTTCAAAAATGACCCTTACCATTTCTACTTTATTTCCATTGTACTTTTTTTACTGCATTATTTTTGGTTGAAAATTTC
>NW_015525655.1:0-996 GCF_001515645.1 Sinocyclocheilus grahami
TATTCTAGCCGGAAGCAATTGATAAAAACGTCTCAATGATGGATTAGTTTCTTACAAACACGCAGCTTTTCACATCACAAGCCATGAATTGATGGACTGGAGTGTTGTGGAAAGTTCTATGCAAATAAATGTGACATGACTTGATATTTAATGTGAAACTCATACCAACCCAGCAAGCCGTTTAATGTTAATAATGATGCATAGCAACTTAAGGATTGGTACATGACATTTGGTTCTCCAGTCTTTTAAAAAAGAGCTCTGGCATCAATCAAACACTGACATACATCTTGAAAGTTTGGTGTATTAATCTTAAATACTTTCTGTCTCTCTAGGGTGCTCCTGGACGAGAAGGAATGGAGGTGAGTGAAACCATCACTGTTTCTGATCAACATGGTCATGGTCTTCATGGCTCACATTATATTATTGTACATTACTTTCTTTCAAACACGTTTTCTCTCTGCAGGGACAAAGAGGTTTACCAGGAAAACCAGTAAGTTTAAAACACATAAAATCTGTGTGTGCTCATCCTTGAGACCAAGGTACTTCTTGTTTTTTAGGAAAATGTCTTGCTTTTGCAATTTTCTGAAAGACTAAATTCTTTCCTTTCGGCATAAATATGAACATCATGTTTGAGTGTTTTGCCCTTTGCGCTAGTAAGTGCTTGCTAACTTCAGCTGTCCTTAAACACTGACGTCTGGTTGCGCTGACATCTGTATGAGGTCTTGAATTAGTTTCTGCCGGTTTCACTGGAATGACTTTTAATGTATAATATCAGTTTCATATTAGTATATGTGTATGTTTGTGTGTGAGACTAAGATGAGAAACATACTGTATGCGAGTATGTTCTAGCCGTTGTGTTGCAGCTGCATGAAATAGTGTTCGCAACATTTTTTACTTCTGTAATGTGATTTTATTTCGAAGTGAAACAGGATATAAGTTGTTAGGATGAAATAGATTTTTTTTTCTGTAAAATTTGAAAAGTGCTATTTATTGCGC
>NW_015525656.1:0-996 GCF_001515645.1 Sinocyclocheilus grahami
GCTGTTTTAAACGATAATAATATTTCATTTTGGTATCATTTAGATACTATTATAGTTTGTATTAGTTTTAATTTTTAATTTTAATTTTAGTTCAATTTTTAGGAATTTTGTGTGTAAAGTTGTGCAATTTATAGTAAAGTTGTGTGTTGTCATATTTATTTATTTTTATATATTTTGTAAATTTTTATTTCAGTTTAAGTTTGAGTTATTTTAGTACATCAAGGTAAACTAATAAGAAAATAAGAATTGTTGTATTGGCAACAACCTAAAATAAAATAATTTTATTAAATATATATTTTTAAGTATTATGTTTTTTACAATGTTTATTTTAACGAAGTTGTTTTGTTTTAGTTAACTATATTAACTATAATATTTCATAATATCATTGTTTTCACTGTATGTTTTGATCAAATGAATGACTTGCTGAGCATAAGAGACTTATTTAAAAACATTAAAGAATCTTACACACCCCCAAAGTTTTGCTTTCTAAGTTTTATGACCTTCCAAATGAATTAATTGAAAATTAAATGAAATACTGATTAAAGATTGGACTAAAACCCAAAATGTTGTAGTTTTAAACCCTGCAGAGACGACCCATCAGCTATTTTGCTTTGTTGCTCTGAAGGTTATTCTTTTAGTTACATATTTATAATTACGGTAATTCTCATCTCTTGTACTGAATATGTGATGGTATTAGTTAATTGGCTTATGACTGTAATGTGCAGATAATTACGTCTAAAATGGCTTGCATCTTTTCAGATTCCTCCTGAAAACGGCTTTCTGTGTCCGGTGTTTGTCTGGTTCTGTTACATTATGACTGCAGTTACTGCACTGACGCACAAATGGTTTTCAGTTACGATTTTTATCAAAAGGTGTTTTCATGAACAGAAGGGAGGAGAATTCAACAATATGAGCAGTAACTGACTGTATTTTCTGCTTAACAATAGTAGAAACAGGTCAAGGGAGAGACTGAGACACTCATACACTTTAAGTAAC
>NW_015525657.1:0-996 GCF_001515645.1 Sinocyclocheilus grahami
GAAGATCATTCCACCAGCCAGGAACTGGGTGATATTTATTTTATTATATTTGGTGATATTTATTTTATTTTATTTCAGTACAGAATAGTATAATTTCTTACAAACCAGTAATCAACCCAAATCTTTTATTACTTCTCACCATCATTCAGCATTTCAGCTGTAGAAATGATTTTCCTGACTCTCAAGAACTGCAGGTCAACATTCTTCCCATCTTTTCTAAAATGCTCCTACGAATCTGTAAAATTCTCAAGAAAACCAGCACATTTGCGAGCATAAATACTTATTTTTTCATAGGGGTTCCCGAGACTGAGGGGAACCCATTGTGGCTTTTAAAGTTCATATGAATCCAAAACTATTAAACCCTGGAATTTCATTCTTTTTAAAGCGTCTACATATATTTACAGCCCAAGTACAAGAAATTTGAAGTAGGGCTGCATTTCATGCATCTGAGGAGGGAGCAAACGTTCCTGAAACTGCTAACTTAGCTCTTCTTCTTTGAGTCTTTATGAGGCCACACTGTGGGACGTATAGGACAGACATGGAACATTGGCTGTCTGTGGCTTGTGAGCTGCCGCCTGGTGTCAGTTCTGCACACCCTTATGAGTGTGTGAGTGTATGTGTCCTGCCACCCATATGGAGTGGAGCCACTATGTCTCATCTCTGCATGAGTGCGTTTTTTGTTCCTGTGGATGTTACCCATCATAACTTCTGCTCCTCCCATGAGACTAATATGGATTTAGATTCAAAGATTCAACAATCAATGGTAGGGCTGGATATTGACAAAGATTTCATATTTCCAATTTGATTCAAAAGCTCTTAATTTGACTTGGACTTAATCCATTTGGATATCAGGTATAATACAGGTCCAAAAAATTTTAAGGAAAAAAAGTCTCAACAAAAGTTGTAAACTAGGCAAGGAAACCCTGTCAGTTGATACAATACTATAATATTAAGGGCCAGATTTACTAACAGCTTGTGCCAGCACAAACCATCTTT
>NW_015525658.1:0-996 GCF_001515645.1 Sinocyclocheilus grahami
AATATAATATAAATAAAACACAATTTTATGATATGTTATAAAAAACAAATATTATATAAATAATACTAAAATAGCACTGAATTGGATTTGACAGACTTGAAATCAAACTAAACTAATTCAACTAACTACAATAAACTATAACTCACAATTCAATTGTATTGAAAAGAGTAGAATTGAACTACAATTAAAAAGGACTGCACTGAATAGATTTACATCGAAATGAATCAAACAGAATTGAATCGAATTGAATGTAACTGAATCAATTAATCATTTTGAATCAGAGATTCAAAGTCAACTGCTAAAAGTCAAGTCGATTTGAATTAAATTGATTAAGTCATACAATTCTTTTATGCATTAATGAAGTCATGTTTTATGAAGTCTAAAAATCTATAAGCCAACATTTGGGCAGTGAAAACTGATAGTTCCACATTAAGTTTGATGGGATGTTTCAAAGCAGTCTGAACTTTACCATTCTTTCAAAATCATGCAGTGATTCTTTAAACCAGCTGGTAAAAACACTTAAGATGCACGTAAAGTTACTGCCATGGCTTTCCTAGGCCAAATAACTAGGAACTGTCATGGAAAATCTGTTTCATTGGATGCCATGAGAGAATAAAATCATCCGACATAAGTTTCAACATGACTTCTTGTGGACGTTTCCCAGACTGAGACTGTCACAGGCCTAAATTATTGAGTTGACGTCACAAGAGGATTTATCCGTCTCCTGGTTCTGTGATCACTGGCACGGTCTAACTGCTCCTGATGGAGACTGCTGTTCCACACGCCTCATCTCATGCACAAACCTACACGTGCTTGCTTATACATCAGCTTTGGTCCGCTGTCATTTGCGCCACCCCACAGCAAAGTGTGCACAGCCTGAATATTTTATACTTAATTGGACACCAGAATCGAGGCTGCATTATTAAAACTTTTCCCTCTTTTTTTCCCATTTCCTCCACCACACTTTCTCATCCTCCTTTGTGCTGCGTCTCCTTC
>NW_015525659.1:0-525 GCF_001515645.1 Sinocyclocheilus grahami
ATTTTTTTTTCTCATTTTGTCTCTCATAGTTGAGGCATACCTATGTAACCGGAATGAGCTTGCTATGCCTTTAAGGGATAGGTGTCGCGATAGGACAGGTGACGTTTAAAGTCTCGCAGGCTTCAATGAAATGGCGTTTGTTCTCGTTCTCCGCTTGATGAACGAGTGTGTGTGTGGTTTGCTCTCCTGTATTGGCGCGTTGGAAGAATTGCTCGTGCGTGTGATTGCTGCTCTCGACAATTTAGCGATTATTTTCGTGCTGATGACCTGTTGATCCGAGAACGCGGTGTGCGTGTAACTCCGTGGGGTTTCAGCTACCTAATGTGAGTGTATGGCCAAGTTCATTGACAAGTGAAATTGATATGAAATGCGGTGCCATAAATTTAGGATGTGTTATTTTAGGTTCGCTCTTGTGTTCATACTCTGCTGAGCTGCGAGTGTCCATTTGTACAGAATATACTACATTGCAACCCACTTCTGCCTTTAGTGAGACTGTTATATCCAGTCATCAAAGTGAGTCATAGC
>NW_015525659.1:647-995 GCF_001515645.1 Sinocyclocheilus grahami
TATTTAGTTTATTGGGTTTTCATGGTATTATAACTTTTGTGATTTTATGATATTCAATTTGTTGTGAATTGTGTTTTATTGATTGGTGTACCACGGTATGGGAGGTCTTGTTTTTGGTTTGTGTGATTTTTGTTTGTGTTTAGGTATGGTTTGAGTGGTTTTGAATAATTTTGGGTTTCTGTTTCCTCCCATGTGGTGTGTTATCCAGTTTATGATTCAAGGTTTATTCGCCTTATCTTGGGTATCATATATATCATTGGTTTTATACAACGTAATTTAATAGTTTAATTTAAGCTGGTTTACTTTACTTTATTTCAGTTTTGTATTTGCATCCTTTTTGGAACATTT
>NW_015525660.1:0-995 GCF_001515645.1 Sinocyclocheilus grahami
AGTTCAAATGTGATCCCATAAGGCAATGTTGGCTCTGACTTACCACAAGTGCATCCAGTGGCTTATCTTTTCTGCATCTCAGGTTTGTGTTGGTTCAAGAGTTATCACTGGGGTCAAGCAAAGTTTACAATTGGCCCCAATCCTCTACCAGGTGGGTTAAGATCTAGATAACATTAATCACTGCGACATCAAACAATCAGAGTGATAGAATTGTGTAGTATAGTGGTGTCATTTTATAGTATGCATGGGGCAATGTTTAGCCTTCACAGGTTTTAAAAAAATACCAAAAATAAATAGAACAAGTAATGTCTTCACAAAACTCTCAGTTTCAAACCAGACTCCTGTTCCGTCTTTGTAAAATATGTGCACACACCTTTTAGAAGTTTTTACAACATTGCTTATCCTTTTCAACTTGGTCACAAACAAGCCTTTCCTTCTGGAACCCAGAAAAAAATATTTCAGAATAAAGTTTTTTTGTTTTTTTTTTGTGCCTGTATAGTCTCACAAAGGGGTGGAAATATTTGCACTAGTCCTGATGTCCTTTACAAATGATCGTTCTGTGCTTTGAAAATGGCAACTGTATGTAGTTTTATGTATTTTTGAAGCCCCCTACAGTTAAGTGAGTGGAATTCACTGACTTAAATGTATCACTTTCATAATTACAGTGTATATGTGCAGTTTTTGCTGCAATCATTTTTCGCTGAATTTCGTACCCGCTCACCAAATTAACAAACTCTCAGAACAAACGTCGGCAAAATGGTCTCAATCGTTTGTGCTCCGTTTGTGCTGCTTTGGTTTTTTAGATATTAAAATAATAGTTAAAGGTCATTCTGAGGTCACTCAGCCCCACCACATACTCCAAATTCACTCCAAATAGACTTGTTTGTTTGTGCTTCGTTTGTGCCGGTAATATTTTCGTTTGTGCTGCTTTTAAATATATATATATTTTTAATATTAGACATTGAATTATAGGCGATGACGTCACTCAGCCCCCC
>NW_015525661.1:0-995 GCF_001515645.1 Sinocyclocheilus grahami
CAAACTTGAGTCGTTGCTTTTCTGTTCAACATTCAATGCATATTGTCACATAGAAGTAATATAAGTGAGTTTCTCCATATGGAATGAAAAGAGCATGTATATATGTATGATACAATGCTAAATTAGCCAGTATTTAATCATATTCATGAGCGGGGCATGCTGGGAACTTTTCATTGGTCGCTCCTTTAACCCTTTACTGCGCAAAGAAACCACAAGCCTGTGAAAGCGAGCCACAGCAAATGTCATACCTTTTAATTGTATAGCACTATACAATACAGATCGTGTCAAAGTAGCTTTACAGTGTTAAACAGGAACATGTTTCAATAATGCAAACAAAATTCATTTCTGCTGTAAAGCAGCTCTAAAAAGAGGACAATAGTGAACAGAAAGTATTGTGTGATACTGAAAGTATACCATAGACTGAAAGCTTCTGCTGATATTATGGACCAGTTTAAACAAAATTCAGTCAAAGGGTGATATATGTAATTTAATTACA
Source organism: Sinocyclocheilus grahami (assembly GCF_001515645.1). NCBI lineage: Eukaryota > Metazoa > Chordata > Actinopteri > Cypriniformes > Cyprinidae > Sinocyclocheilus > Sinocyclocheilus grahami. The sequence continues at coordinate 497 of NW_015525661.1, forward strand.
TGCAAGAATCCAATATGAGTATGCTCATTTAAAGTTATTATAAAACCTGTCATTGTTTGGAAAATAATCTATTTTTATTGATAGGAAAATGTAGGATTTAATTTGAACATTCAGACAAAACTAATGTGTACAAAAGTAAAGCACAAACTCCGTGACTGCACGTTACAGTTGAACAGACAAAAGTAGACAAACAAGAAAATAAATCTGTTACAATAAATTAACATAAACCTAAACATCTGCGCATCATGAACTCTATTCCTCAATGTAAACCTAACAAATTAAAATTAAACTCACTACTAATTACAAATATCTTCTGCACAACCCAGACATACAAGTAAGATTAGCGTTAGTGACAGCACATTTCATAACCAACCAAAATCAGGTTAAGATTTTCTCAAACTTCACATATTAATATTCAATTGTCAGGGTTTACAGATCTGTTCCTATTCAAGCTACTATGGAGGACCAAACCTGCAGAAATTAAAAATAAATAAATACA
>NW_015525662.1:0-995 GCF_001515645.1 Sinocyclocheilus grahami
TTTTTTTTTTTTCACCTAAAAACATTTAGGAGAAATATCTGAGACAAAAAAAAAGCATAACCGAAGTCATGAAAAAGCAACTTTTAAGCATTAAACAAACCTAATAAAGGCAATTTGTCTAGAAACACTGACTTGTTGCTCTTTTCATGTTCTGCAAACCATCTTATAACAGGATAATCAATTTCTTCTTCAATCAAACTGAACTTTTATTGCTAAATATTTATTTGGCATCCAAAATTTGATTTACATTTCAGCTTTATTCTTCATGAGAACAGACTAAAACTAAACACAGCTGCACTAATAAATGTTTGGCAAACCAGCGATGGGAGATTGCATAAATGTTTGTCTTATTTCAGTGCAATAAATTAGAAGTGCATTATGAAAAACGTGGGTCTTGGGTGGCTATATATCAGCATGAATATCTCAACCAGACTTTGCGTTTAATACGTAAGAGCACAGATCGGATGAGATGATATATAATTGTTTTTGCAATCCAACAACACGAGAGTGCCTTTTGACCCAGCGCGTGTCAATCAAAGACCTAATCTCCACCCGTTTCCCCGAGGCACGAAACAAAGCGGCTTTTATTTGACAGAGGTTGATTGCGGCGGGCAGCTTTGGGAAAGCGCTCGGGTCTGACGTGGCTGATGGCTGATTTATCGTACAGTCTGACAAGCCTATTAGCCCTGCGTCTGTAAATGAAAGAGCTTCGTCAGAGCCTTAATTATAATGCTGGCCACAGGTACACTGATTTGTTCAACAGGGGGAATGATCCGAACATGAAGTACACCATACAAACTACAGGTCAGCTGCTGCATTTGATTCAGATACAGATATTTAATAATATACACTCTTAAAAATTAAACGTGCTTCACAATGCCATAGAATAATCTTTTTGTCTAAATGGTTCTATATACAACTTTTAACATCTGAAGAACCTTTTGTGAAACAAAGAAGGTTCTTCAGATTATAAAAAGGTAAGCAAGAGATGGTTC
>NW_015525663.1:0-995 GCF_001515645.1 Sinocyclocheilus grahami
TTTTTTTTCAAAATATCCTCTAATTCACACAGTTTTGGAGCAACATGAGGACGAGTAAATGACAAAACTTTTTTTTTGGTGAACTTATTCAATTATCTGCGATTCAGACCAGCATTGGCTGTACGGGGGTCATCAGAGACGCCTCCACACTGAGGATCTTTCTGGGCCCTGTCCCATTAGAAGCATCCTGATGGTTCCGTAGCACCCGGTCAATTACGTCACCCAGGTTACGAGAGGCTTTGAAGGCATCATGGGCGTTGGGGTCCACAGCATCCAAACTGATGAGAGAAAATTCACACCGAGTAAGACAGAATAAACACAATGCCATTAGGTACAATTTGCTAGTGACACTCACACATGCTTAGCCCCAGAGTTGATTTTCAGATCATGTTTGACCAAACGAATGTAACACTTCAGATCATTTCCGGTGCATCTGGGAATCAAGAAAGACATTTTAAGTGAACATTCTCAAAATTCAAACATTTGTAATAAGAATTTTATATAATCAAATTCTAAAAATGACTTTTTAGCAATATCCTGCAGCTCTGCCTGCTGATCATCCTCCTTTGTGAGTTGGGACAGACGGCTCAGTGAAGCATCAACCTCCTGAACAGTTAGAAGACTCTTGGCTGCTGGAGGGAAAGACTTGCCGTCCTCAAAAAACATCCGCACCGTCTCTGAAACATCACCCTATATGAAACCGATAAAGATCAGAAAAGGAAAAAGGTCAAGTATTTCTCAAAACAACTGACTTCTTTTGAAAAAGAAATATGTTAAGCAATGTGACAAACCTGTTCCAAGTCTTGCACCATCTCATCCTGACTGCAATTCAATATGCGGCTGAAAAGCTTGACAATTTGTTTGTCATTGAGGTTGTACACATTCTTAACCACTCCTGGGAGGAGAAGCTTCACTGTCAGGTACAAATCTCCTCGGAATTTGTCTGTAAAGATGTGGGAGGCATATTAACGGAGAACAAAAAAAGATGCTTTTGA
>NW_015525664.1:0-995 GCF_001515645.1 Sinocyclocheilus grahami
CCACACAAGTGTGAGTTTTCATTACGTGCTCACTATTGCTTTGTCCTTTACTACAGATAATTTTATTTGTACTGAGTATTTATGCGTTTTTGACCTAAATCACAGCAACGTCCATCTATGAGGAATGTGGGCTGTCAAACATACACAACTGTTAGCCAATCATAGCAGTGGGCGTTTACTTCCGAGTTTACAATCTGCCAGCCTATTCAAACAGAGCGGGGTTAAAAACAGGATAGAAAATAGCTATTACTTCTAAATTATGATATTTTTTTATGTAAAAAAATATCGATAACATTAAAAGGGGACATCAGAGAACAGTACAAAATAATTTTTAAAAGGCAGTTCATGCCCCTTTTAAAATTTGTCTTCTTAGGTCAAAATCGATCGTAATGAATGAATATATCTCATTATATAAATGAACAAGGTAAGCTGCAAAGGCTTTTATTAACAATTGAGATCAGTTTTCTGAAACCTGAGGAATGAATTATGCATTTGGCAGATGCTTTTATTCAAAGCAACTTATATTGCATTCAAGGTTTATATTTGTTAATCATGCACTCCATGGGAATCAAACCTGTCTACTGTTTGGGATACAGGAGTAATTGTCTGAGAAGTAGTAACCCTTCCAAGAAAGAGAACAAGATGACCCTACAGCTGATAAAAGCAAATGGCTGTCACGTGATGAGCATTCAGAGTCAAGAAAATCCAAAGAACCAAGACTCCGATGAAAGGGCCACAGTGTGTGTTGTATGGCAACAGGTGTAAAACATGGCAGATGAACCACTGACTGATTTCACAACAGAAACGAAGACAACTTCATTTCATTTATGTCTGTATTGTAAATGTTTATTGTGCATTTACTGATCAATATGAGTTTTCAGTGTTTGCTGATTAATATCTATACTGCAAGGTATCTGATCGATATTATGCAGATATAAAGAGTATACATCAAAAGCTTTTCAGATCTAGCTACATTTCTTTTATTTCTCTGAACT
>NW_015525665.1:0-995 GCF_001515645.1 Sinocyclocheilus grahami
AGAAGAGATACACAGACAGGCAGACAAAACGAGACTGAAAGCTCGAACTTGAGTGAAAGCAAAACCAACATAGTGACTAGTAACACCAGAAATCTCCATGACAACCAGTGAGAGAAGGAGGGAGAGATGTGGTGTGTTCTTTGGCTTTCATTCATCAGTGAGATCACGGTGTCATCCGTGAGGAGCGGAGATCTGATGAAACCCATTGTGAGATGTGAATACACCTGCATGCAACCGCTTCCACAGGCCGCATACTTAACATGTGCGGCGTAAAGAAACCACAGAGTGAGGAACAGGCCAAAAGTCAAGTCACTTCTCACTGTAAATCACGCTTCTGCACATTCAAACATGTCGACTTCACAACTTCAATCTGTAGTTGTCAGACCTCTTCTTACATTTCTCTTGACAATTCTACATTCACGTCATAATTATAAAAGCTGACAGCTGAGACTGTGCTGTGATCTTTAACCATTATCGTTCTTTGTATTTGGTGAACAGCTTGTTAACCGATAAACAGAAGGTCTGATACAAATGCAGCTCCTTTGACACTTGCTTCTATCACAACGCCTGACATTCAATCTGAATTTGTTCCTGTATAATGCTTTGTTCACATCAAACAGTGTAATGTCATCTTCACAGAGCCATGAACGTGCTGCTTATCGGACAGCTGATAAGAGTCTGCGACCTTCTTCTCTTTATGTTCTCTGCAGTGTCTTGAGACTCTCACTCACCGTCAGATAGACATGCAGAAGTTTATCGCTGACGGCTGCCGGGAGGCTCTGCTGGAGGAGAAGAGGCGCTTCTGCTTCCTGGTGGACAAGCACTGCATCTTCTCCTTCCAGATCGCTGCTTTCCATGACAAGGTTTGTTACTTGAGTTGACACATTTCATAGTCAAGTGATGTTACACACATGGAATGTTACAACTATGCTTGATACATTTTTGGTGTTTGTTTTCTTTAAAGGGGTCATATGATGCTGCTAAAAAGAACATTA
>NW_015525666.1:0-994 GCF_001515645.1 Sinocyclocheilus grahami
AATTCTAATGCACTCCACAACCCTGAAGAGATAAAAAGCGGTAAGGAAAATGGGTGGATGGATGAATGGAAATCTTAATGCATCATGTTGCTTTTGCTCACTTCCTGTTTTACAGTGTGGAGAACGAGGGTAGACAGCATGGGAGGGGTCTTACTGCAGCAGACCACCGCGAGACCACTTTCTCATGACATCGATGAAAGGCCCATCCTGACAGGAAGTATCGCAACTCTAATGAGCCCTGAAGCCTGGGTCGAACTGATCGTCTCATCTGCCCCATTCTGCTCGATCCCCTTCCTCTGGAGACTTCCTGTCTAATTGTGACTATGGTGAGTGAAAAACCAGGTGGCATGAACATTGAAAGTGCTACTTCACATGCATTAACAAGAAAAAAAAACTGTGAGGAAGTGCATTCTTCTAAGTATGCATTTAGAGGAGATTCACTGTAATTTCTGACATGCTACTGGTTTAAAGTACCCAGTTCACACACTAAAGGCTCTAATCAAAAGGGTCCCTACATCTGTCATGGCAGGGCTGTACTGAATCAATTGTTGGACAAATATAATCAGTTGAAAAAAAACTTGATGTTATGTAATCTGTAGCTGTTAAAACGAAATTCCACTGAATTGAACATTCCCATAGAGGGGACTCAAGCGTAAAGATGAAATATGCTGTTCTGGCCCCACATCTTTCAATCTGACACTGCTTTCTCCAGAGACCCAGTCGGGAAGTGTCATGTTTGTTCCAAAGCAAATTCCAAAAATACCAAGAGAATGGAACTTTGAGGAGGAAACATTTCCAAGCCAATCATAGAAACAAGTAATGAATGCAGTTTACTTCATGATCCCCTTAAAGAGACAGTTCACCCAAAAATGAATTCATTGACTCACCTTTATGTCTATATGCACTTTCTGCGGATTACAAAAAATAAAGAATTAAATTGGTAAACAAACAAATTTGGACCCCATTGAATTCAATTTTATGGGGGGGGGGGGGA
>NW_015525667.1:0-994 GCF_001515645.1 Sinocyclocheilus grahami
AATTTTAAGCAACCATTACTCCAGTCTTCAGTGTCACATGATCCTTAAGAAACCATATATAATATTCTGATGGCCTTGATGGCCATTTATAAGTAGCTGTGTATTCTGATGGAATACATTTTATGCAAGCAAAATATCAATCACAAATATTTCATTATGTTAAAACAATGGCTGATGGTGGTTTCAAAGTTGATTTTTTCTTTTCACTTTGGTGATGTCCATGCTGCATACATTTAGTTTTATTAGCATGAAATGGCTTTGTCTTACCAAGGATAGAGGGCTGTTTTTATCTTCTTCCCATATGTTAACTCACTCTCTTTCACGCAGAAAAAATCTTTGTCACCACTATTGTCAGGAGCACACGTCACTGAGAAATTCACTGCTCTGTATAAAGAGGAAAACACAAATACGTGACTGAAACAATGATAAATTTCACTCAATTTAAACCGGCTTGACTAAATTTCTCACAGTTAGCTGTGAGCCTGGTACGTGTTGTGTGTTTGTTACCTGACGAAGCCCATCTCCTCACAGCTGATGTTGGCGATGAGCTGGTTGGTGCTGGATGAGCAGATGTGTTTCCACCTCAGCTGGGTGGAGTCGAACACTCTGAGCCTCTGGTCTGCTGCGCTCACCTGCACTGCAAGACATGATCAAGACAGTGAGCATGTTCATACTGTTATAGATGATCTAACACACTCTCTATGTTGCATGAATATAGTATACAAGCAGAATGCACAGTGTTGAATAATGTATGATACAATGCAATGCACACAACATGACCTCATTCGACATTTCCACTGTGATGGAAAATGTGAAACGCAAAATAATGATTTTATTTCTGAGATTATAACTGGATGCCATTTGTTGAATTACACATGCAACATAAATGTATATAATAATACAATTTTCAATTATTAAATAACATATAAATATAATCAATATATTATTTTCATCTAGATAGACAGACAGACAGACAGACAGACAGACAGACAGA
>NW_015525668.1:0-994 GCF_001515645.1 Sinocyclocheilus grahami
TTGTTGTAATTTTCAAACGGACAGTTTTTGCATTCTTTTTGAATTACATTTTTTAAAGCCACTTTGTTTTCATGGTGCATCAAACTCACTTTTTATAAGATCACGTAAAATGAAACTTCTCATGATATGATATCTTTAAATATCTCAAAGGAGCATTTAGAAACTCTCCCATGGCTTGCACTGAGTCAGATAAACATAATTTAGAGCAAAAATAAGAGTAATCCCATAAAGCTCCTTTAAAATGATTTTTGATCGTCCACACCCTCTCTTGATGTGTCTGCCAGCTGTTCGTTAGATCTGCGTTCTCATGCAGCGTCACACTCCCACAGACCATTTCAACTTTATAAAGGCGGCCTGAAATCAAGCAGACTTGAGGGAGATCACATGGCATTTTACCTGAAAACTATTTACTATCTGTCCAACCAGCAAAGCGTTATATTGGCTTAGCACACCTTCAGATCTGGTCATTAACAGGCATGCCTTTGAAAAGTAAGCCATCAGCTCCAATCAAGCCGTTTCAGTCTGGAACGCTTCTCTGTTGAAGGCCTGCCGAGCGTATCGCAGGTATGTGGGGGCCTCAGCAGTCTCTGAGGGGTGCCCGGGTGTGCCTGTGGGCGAGCAGCCTGGACTCTCAGCCATCTGTGAACAGAACAGCATCTGTCTATAGAGCCAAAATTATCTGGAATGAGGAGGAGTGACGGAAAGGCATCTATGTGTGATTGAAACGTATTGCTGGCAAACGCACACACACACACACTGTTCTGTTGCAATGCATGATAGGACATCCTTTTAGGAGAGAAACCTTATGGCTGGTAAAGGTTAAGAATGAGCAGAGAAGATGTTTGGTGGCAGCACTTGGATGCAATCCTGAGATCTGTGTTGGAGCAGCAGGCGCATGTGACAGCACTGATAGATTCAAGATGCTGGGCTGGTCGTAGGGAATCGAGTATGAGCCAGGATTTTGATAGGACACTGGGGTCCATTCCAGTACACC
>NW_015525669.1:0-994 GCF_001515645.1 Sinocyclocheilus grahami
AAGCTTATCTAGTGCACTATTGAGCTTTACAGGTGGTCCAATCAAGCGTTTTAAACTTACAATGAACATTATCAGGAAAGCACTAACTGCTGATTATTAAGATAATCATTATCACCAGTATAATTCATGCATTTGATTCTGAATACGACCATTAACATAATGTAACCATCGCTGAAGGGGAATATGCTTTTAAAACATCTACCTTTGAGGATCTGCTCACATACTTACATATTTATTACCACCAAATTGAAGGATTGCATAACATTAAAAATAAAATAAAATTGAGGAGTGCATCATTTAAAGGCCCTTAAACCCAAAACTAATGCCTGTTTAGACGAGGCAAATAAACTCTATTAAAATTAGTTTAAGGTTAAATTAAATTCTCAAAAACACACCAAAAGAGCTTTTAACACATTGCACATAATGTCACTCGGTATACCAGTTATTACAAATATTGTTATCTGCATTACAGGATCTCCTCCAAACTATGTTAAGAACCTGCATTTTTGACAGTGATAATACCACGTTTCCATCTTCTTATTAAAGCAACAATCACAGTATTGGCCTAAATACCGCATTTCTGACAGAAACGGCAGACAGGGTGGTTCTGGGGAAAGCATGCATAGCTAAACTCAGAGTGAATCAGACACACTCCAGCAGCTCAGAGATCCTTTCTCCTGCTGAAACCTGAAGCCTTAAAGAGCAGCGAAAAATGTGGGAGTTCCTGAGACCCACTTTAACAAAGCAGTGTGTGTGTGTGTGTCCTCAGGACATTCATGCTCCAGTCTACAACTGTATCCCTGTTTCACCTATCATTTGTATCAGTTTTCTTCAATGCATGTTACAAATGAAAACTTGTGTTTCTTGAGGTAGTGGATCAATGATCTAACACAGAGCTGCTTTACAGATTCTTACATAAAACGAAAAGATGCTAAACGAATAAAGTGGAATAATATATTAGGGAAATCTTCCATTCTGAATTGCATGTGATTTT
>NW_015525670.1:0-994 GCF_001515645.1 Sinocyclocheilus grahami
CTGGAAGTGACATTCCTCCATTCTGTGTCCCTGGGGTAAGCGACATAGCCATTGATGATTGAAGCAGACGGATGGTGGTTTTTAAATTCCGGTTTCAGCCATCCATCAGAAGATTAAAATTCATGGGATCAGCAGCGGAGACGGGAAGCACACACACGGTGGACCAGTGTCCCATTTCAGTATGCTTTTAGCCTGCTTCCCCTCTGCCTTTAAATGCATTTGAAATACACCTAGCATGTTTTTCTGTACTTTTCCTCATGTCTCCCCAGCTGATTTCCCCACAGGGGATTAAAGGCAAGATTCTTCTAATACTATCACTACTTATTACTTATTGTCTTTATTATTGTTTAGATTATACACACACATACACACACACATAGATATGTGTGTGTGTGTGTATATAATCTAAACAATAATAAAAGACAATAAGTAATAAGTAGTGATAGTATTAAAAGAATCAAACAAGTCAACAATGTTTACAACAAATGTCAACTGTATTTACTATACAATTTCCAGCAAAAAAAAACAAAAAACAAAAAAAAAAATGCAAATGAAACTTTAAATTCAATGAAAATTATAAATATATTCTCTTGACACACATAAAATATGTTGCAGAAAATAAATCTGCATTTTTGTGGTGGTGCCACTGAAAATACTGGCTGGGCAAGAACAAATCTGAACAGTTTTTTTTTTTTAAAGCAAATGTTTTTCTATGATATCCTCCCAGAACCACGAGAGTATGTGACTTGAATGGCAAGAGTAAAAACAAAGTTTCTGTGTAATAATAAAAGGCCTCTTCTGTGATATAATCTACAGTAAACCCTAATAATTAATGAGACAGTGGGAAGAGGGGTGGGGAGGCATGTTCTGCTTCTGTAACAGAACAGTGGTAACAGAATGTACCAAAAGAAGTGCCAGAGATGAGGTATGTGTGAGATATGCCAGCGATTGGGCTGACGGCTGCCTGGCCAGTTGCCCCGGATGATCCCACAGA
>NW_015525671.1:0-994 GCF_001515645.1 Sinocyclocheilus grahami
ACACACACACACTCACAGAAACACACACACACACACACTCACAGAAACACACACACACACATGCACTCACTCACTCACAGAAACACACACTCACTCACAGAAACACACACACACTCACTCACAGAAACACACACACACATGCACTCACTCACTCACTCACTCACAGAAACACACACACACACACTCACTCACTCACACACAGAAACACACACACACACACTCACTCACTCACTCACAGAAACACACACACACACACACACACGCAGGCTTCGACCGGATTCTAAGAGGAAACAGCTTCACAAAAAGCAGCGAAACGGCCTTCAGAACCACAAACTACAGTCAGAGGAGTTATTATTGATGTGTATGTCTGTGGTTTGAGTCTGTGATGTCTTATAAAGCTGTGCATCACATCTTTGAAGCGAACACTAGGTGCGTCTCACCTCTCTCACACTGAGCTCCAGTGAAGCCGTAGTTACACAGGCAGCGGTTTGGAGCGACGCATCGGCCTCCGTTCAGACAGCCGGACTCACACACCGCTACAGGAGGAGACAGAGACACGGTTAAGGTCTGCCACGTGTGCATCCGTGTGTGTGCTGCAGGGATGCAGGTGTCTTACGCTGGCCGCAGTGAGCTCCGCTGAATCCCTTCTGACACTGACACTGGTCCTCCGCACACGACCCGCCGTTCATGCAGCGGATGTTACAGTTCTGGACTGAAGACAAACATCAGACACGTTATTTCCCATATTTCTGTTGTTTTAAATATGATGAAGAATCAAAATGTTCTTGATATTTACACATGAGAGGTTACACTACAATAAAAACATACTGCAAGTTTCTGAACTCAGAACTAACTAAAATATGAATTGTACAGACATGCTGTAAAGAAGGGCGTGATGAAGTTAGCCAATCACGGCAGTCGGTGTTAAAAGTAATGCATTACAATATTACATTACTCCATAAAAAAATAACTAATTGCGTTACTTAGTTACTTT
>NW_015525672.1:0-994 GCF_001515645.1 Sinocyclocheilus grahami
ACATATTTATTCATAACTAAAAAGGGCCATCTTCCCTATTAAATTATCATAGCTTCTGAATTAATTCTCAAAATGGTTTACTTTTTATGCAAAAATGAATTTGATCTTAATGCAAGGCACATGCTAACCGGTAGGTGGCGATGCAGCTTCATGAATTGGTGGCACGTTTTATTCATGAGACCTCTTGAAGTCAAGGTCTAGTATGACAATACGTCTCAAGGTCAGTGAGAAGACCCAGTTTCAAAAGATGTTAATGTTTTATATAATTAAATCCTATTTGAAAGGAAACAAAAAGGCTTGTGTTGTGAATTTTCTTTTTTTAAGATTTCAATGAACCTTTAAAGTCAAACAAATCAACAATAAAACAATTTGTGGGCTGATTTAGCAAAATAATAACTGTGTGTATGTATATCGCACTTAAATATTGTAACTAATACTTTACTCTTCACATAAATCACCTTTACACAATGATAGTGTGTTTACATTTATGCTTACTAATTCATTCACATTTGGAAAAAAGCTGTGGCTTTTATCCAAAGCGACTTCGAGGACATATGAGGCATAGCTTACATTTTTACCAGCCTATGTGTTCCCATTTATTCATCTATAAAATACATTTACAGACCGTTGCAGGCCTAAACAGTTGTGGAATCCATACTATTATGAATATCAATCTTCTGCTGAAATTAATTTATGTTTCTCAAAGTAGGGCTACATACAATTGTGGGTCTATCATTGTTAAACATTCAATTCAAGCCAGTTGAATAGTGTACAGTAGCTCTGCAATGGCAATAAATAAAATAAAACACTTTAATAACTATGATAAATGCAAAAGTAATCGGAAATACAGAATTATTTAAAGACTGCAATTTTCACGCTATTAACGTTTTGCTTCGGGGAAACCAGCCACAGTCGTACGGTTTAAAACAAATTATTTTTAGTCGCTCGGATCTCTTAAATCAACATTACGCTTGAATTTATTTATTTATTAATT
>NW_015525673.1:0-994 GCF_001515645.1 Sinocyclocheilus grahami
TTGCACGGTGTTCACAGAAACTGTGATGTTCTGGTGCATTTTCTCACCTGTTTTATCATCTGACAGGTAAAAAACAATCAGAACACTTAGTGTAACAGCACAAATCACCTTGACAAGATAGATAATATGACAATACATGTCTGTAGCACAAACTCTGCAGGACAAATTACATGCAAATGATTAACAGTTTTACCATTTTAGCAAGATTTTAGGGAAAAGAGCTTGAACAATAATGTTGGTGGGTTTTTTTTGCATTAGCAAACACCTCTAATTAGAAGAATAATTTTCGTTAATGTTTATTTTAAGTAAGGGAAATTCAGGGCCATCTTAAAAAAATCAAATCAAATCAAAAATGCATTATTTTGCATGCTGGAAATAAAATTAAACAGCAGAATATAATGATAATGGCAGGATATTAGTGTCTAAATGGGACTACAGAGGCTGTCATTAAACGTCATTGAACAGGTAAAATCATCTACTCACTAGTCGCTTTCGCAGACTCATTGTGTTTATAATTGCACTCTTGCAAACTATTTGCAAGAGTTTGCAAACTCAAACTTTTAAGGGAAATGTTTTTAAAGAAAGACTGGAGGAGATGTTGAAAGTTTAATAATGGTGACGTTAAAGTCATGTGATCACGGTGTAGTTCATTTATAGCCAACGTTTAGCTTTTTACTTCTGCTGATTGGATTTGAGCTTCAAAATTCATAAATGCTGTGTTTGTGAAGATTACAAAATGCATAAGAATCATGAAATTTGTGTTGGTCACAAAAGCAAATTTTCTGCAATAATCCAAAAGTCAATAGGAAAATCCAACTGAGTTTTTGTAGCGGGAACCAGGGTAATGCTAACTTCTGGACTGAACTACAAAAATACATCATCACCGCATGGATGATGTGAAGGTCTCAGTGCTTCCCCTGCTGGATGAGAAACAAACTCACTGCCGAATTACAATGAGTTCAATTCATGCTCAATAAGAGTTCAGGGAGGTTAG
>NW_015525674.1:0-994 GCF_001515645.1 Sinocyclocheilus grahami
ATTGCACCAATGCTGTACAGTTTCAGTAAAGTACACCACAAAATTAATTTAGTGAATCAAAATCAAATCAAATAAATGATGCAATTCATTCTTAAATTCCGAATTCACCCCACAGTTGGGAATGATCTTGGAATGAGAAGAAGAGAAAGAAAAAGATATATGGCCATCATGATTGCATAATAGCTTAGCTTATAATATAGTTTGTACACTTATTACACTTAAATATTACACTTTACTTACTTGATCTGACACTTTATTCAGTTGACTGTGCATAATGCTAAATAAAGCATTATGACAATCAGTGTTGATAGATTGAATAGAAGATGTATCTTTGCACACTGGGTTTTTAGGAAGTGTTACAAAAGTCTCACACCTCTAATATATTATATCTAATCGTTGTCATATTTTTGCCATCTGTTTTTTGTTCAAATGTGTGAGGGAAAAATAAAATTTTTACTTTGTGTATGTCCATGTTGTTGATTATTTCTTCATGGATTTAGTGGTCAAGTTTTTTTTTTTGAGACTGTTAAATGAAAGCAAGCAGCCTTTGCGTTGTGATGAAATAAATCTACAAATTCACAGACCTTCTTGGCTGCATTTTCTCCCTGTTGCTGTTTGTTAAGTAGCTCTGGACTAGGAACATATGTTGTTATTGGCCTATCTCAGATATGCTTCATCTAGCAGACATTATTGTCTTCTATTTGCAAAATTGCCTTGGCTGGTGTTTACATCAAACTTTTAAATCAAGTGATGACTTTTTCACAACAGTTTCATAACCCTGAGGTTTTGCTATTTCTGATTTCTCTGCAAAACTTCACTTTGAACAAGGGAGACATCTGTCAAGGGCAGATGATTTAGTTTTTCTATGTGGGCTGCTGGTATAGACCTGTTACAGAGGTTTGTACAGTGGCCGAGAGAGCTCAAAGCGCTGCAAATGCAAAAGCACCTGCAAATTAAGAAAACATCTTCATCAATTTGACAACAAATGCGCTGC
>NW_015525675.1:0-994 GCF_001515645.1 Sinocyclocheilus grahami
TCTACCAACCTGAAGCTCTGATGAAAGTCAAATTGAAAAGTAAAATGCAAGTGAAAACACAATCCCACAACACTTTCCTGCAGTTTAATGTGTTTCACTGGGACTAAGTGCATGGGACATGATAATATCAATGGGAATGGTTCAGTATGGGATAATCCACAGGACTAACCCCGTCAGAAGAGATGGCATGAGGAACACTCTCTCCTTTGTTGCCCTTCTTTTTGCGGGCCGAAAGGGAGAGGAAAAAAAAGTTGGAGCCATTTGTCAGGGAGGAGATGACTGTGTAACAGACAGTACATTCACTGCCGCCGCCTCCTAGCACCACAATCATGTGGTTCTCAGCAAAGCTTATCAGCTCCAGATGCACTCCTCTGTCTTCCACCAGCATCCTTCGCTCCCTACCTCTTTTTTTTCCCGAAACGGCACCCCACGGATTTTGTCACTCTGCGGTTACTGGCACAGGCCGTGTAATACCATATCTCCGTTTTAGAGAACAATGGAGGAGAAGCCAGTGAATGCTAGTAGTTCTCTCTCTCTCTCTCTCTCTCTTTTACCTTAGGACAAGAGTAAAGAACGGCCGTGTCCTAGTCAATATGAATGAACAGTATTCTTAGCATAGACAAATTTGGATGAAATGCAGATTTATGCTCAATTAAATTTGATTTGCAGTGGACTTATAAAGTGAATTGGTTCCTCCTCAAACTAGATTTATTTCATTCAGTTTCAACAACTAAACATGCCAACTGTTTCTGGTTCAGTTCAAGGTTTACTAAAGATCATTTATTTCTTGTTATAGCTTTAAACTACAGCTGTTCAAAATTCTGTTTGCAAACAATTGGTTTCTAAATAAATTCTAAAAACCTCTACATTTGGTCTACAGTTAGTGATGCTATACAATGTTAAAATTGACTAGTCAGTGGATCACCTGAATGAATAATACGAATGTATTGGTGAGTAATTAATGAGAGAATTTAAATTTTTGGGTGAACTATCC
>NW_015525676.1:0-993 GCF_001515645.1 Sinocyclocheilus grahami
GTATGCTGTTAGAAAGAGCCCTAAAACAGAGAGAACAGAGAGAAAACTGGACACTGGACACTTATCACTTCAACAACCCCCATGTGACTCTTACAGAAGACGGAAGGAAAGAGGAACACGGAGGTGTCATAATTGAGACAAAGACAGAAGTATGACAGAGAGTAGTTATAGAAGGTAGAGTCAGAGACATCTTTTATTGAGTTGCCTGGAGACTCATTTCATGTGGCGAAGTTTTTCTGCAGACTCCTGTAAAGGTCTTTTGTGAAGGTAACCATGGACATGAGCACCTGAACCGCATCTATTTAAAGAAGTCCTACAACCTGAGGCTTTGTGTTCTTTACGACTTTTTGGTGACCCACACATTTCTCAGAATACCTCTGTTTTCTTGCTGGTTTTAATTAACAGTAAGGTAAAAGGAGCTTATATGAAGAATGGACATCAACCGGAGCATTACAACTGCCATTATACTGTATTTATAGTATAGTATTTTTGGACTCCTGCCTGCATGTTTTGCTAAACCCAGATTATTTTTTGTCAAAATATTGCTACATAGCATACTCATTCTTACTCATATATTACGTGAAGACTATAGCTCTAGTGTTCATCTAGGGTGCAGTATGTGCTAGTTATGTGCTGAGTCTCTAAACGTGTCCTGCTGTGGTTTGACATCTGTGACATTTTCAGAGAGAATCTGTTCTGTGAATATGACTGCATTGCACATACACATATACTGCACATATACATGTTCTCCTTAGTGTTATTGGATGTTATAAAACTATACTTATTTCAGAGCATAAAGTATTAATTTCACTCTTTTCTAGAACAATAATTCCCAACAAGGAGCACACAAGTTAACATATTCAAGTGGACTACTTTGTTCAGAAAACAGACTTACAAATATTAGGGTGTTTAATATATTAAAATAATTAATTGGAATTAAAAACTATATTAATAAAAGACAAATTGTATATATACAGTGTGTATATATATATA
>NW_015525677.1:0-993 GCF_001515645.1 Sinocyclocheilus grahami
TTTTTTCAGAGCACATGGTCCGAGGGTCTCAGGGTGCCTATTGTTTGGTGAACAATGTTCATGTAGTGCCGCGGTTCAGAGCTTTTGTTTGACTTGTCTCCAGTAATTACTACAGCTGGAAAGAACCGTATCCACTCCACATGCTGGAGCTTGGCCAACAAAACTTGATGAGCTCAGGAGGGGATGTTTCACAGATTCAGATTGGCTGGGAATTAATATCACTACTGAGAACAAAACAATCCACATCTCCAGGAAACCAGGGGGACTGCATTAATGCCAATAAACAACGGCTAATATAGTCATCATAAGGCCCTGAGAAAAACAGTGGACTTTATCACAGTTTCTTCGATTTTTGAGAGGAATATCTGTGGAATGGACTTAAAAATGGTCAAATGTGTTAAATGGAAACATTACACTACAAAAATAAATAAATATTTTACAAAACAATGATAATTAATCATCAGGTTCATGAATACTTTAATTTGAATCCATATTTTTTTCCATTTTTGTAGTAAAAATATCTAAACACCCTTCAACCTATACATGTTCATCCAAGACAAAATTAAGATAAATATTATTACAAAATGATGATGAGCAATCATCAGGTACATGGACATTTAAATCCATATTTTTTTCACTTTTTGTAGTAAAAAAATAAAAATATCTAAACATCCTTTAAAGTAAATACATGTTCATCCAAGACAAAATAAAGATAAATAAATATGATTTTTAATTGTTACAAAACGATGATGAGCAATCATCAGGTACATGAAAATTGAATTTGAATCCATATTTTTCACGTTTTTGTGGTAAAAACATTATTTATTTAACTTTATTTAGTTTTGTATTAAAATGTATTTAGTTTGAAGGATACAGATTTTAAAACAAATATATTAATCAGATTTTTCAGTTTTTACATAATAAGCAACCATTAGGAACATGACATTTTTTTAATTTGAATCAGTATTTTTCATTATTTGTAGTATATATATA
>NW_015525678.1:0-993 GCF_001515645.1 Sinocyclocheilus grahami
TGAAGAACCTTTTGAAGCACCTTTATTTTTAAGAGTGTATGTCAGGCTTTACAGGGTTAAACATGAGTTTATGTCTCTTTTAAGGTGTCAAGACCGGACAGTTCACGATTCTCCAGCTGGTTGAAGCATTGGGGTAAAGTTTTCTAGATTCTTCATAAAGAGAGCTGAGTTTGTGGTGTCACTTTCTTCACTATAGTAGCAGTAACGGTTATATTAGTGGCTGCGTGTATGTTTTAGACAGCTGTCAGTCTGAAAAATCCATCGTGAATGTTCTTCATTGTTTCTCTTCATGCAGGTTGAGTCTGACCAGCTCTCAGCCTCAGACGCGTGGCCGAGGAGTTCAGCTCCTGTCGCAGGTCCTGCAGGAATGCTACAGCAGCCTGTCGGAGAAAGAGCGTAAGGGTGGTTTTAGAATGGGTTTGATTTGAATTAATGCCGTTGACAGTCTATCACAGATGGAGCTCTGAATGATGTTCCGTGTTTGGTTTGCAAAGACCGTTGTGATGCATCTCATCCACATTTGTTTGTTTGGTTTGCAGTGGAGGTCCTGCTAGCTTTCTATGAAAACAGACTGAAGGATCATTATGTGATCATACCACATGTTCTTCAGGGGCTGAAGGCTTTGGTACGTCTGAGCACTTTTGTGTTTAAATGAGCTTGATCTGCTATAGGCGTGGTCACCTTGATATCACTTGTTCTTATTGTTGTCTTGGGTTTCTTTCAGACGGAATGCTCTGTTCTGCCTCCTGGTTCAGCTGTGTCCATTTTGAGATCCATCTTCCAGGATCTTCATGTTCAGGTGAATACATTCGTTTAGCAAGGATGCTTTACGGTTGGTCAGACGTGACGGAGACAGAGTTACACATTTTATTTTAATAAATTATTAAACATTTTCTTAAATCAAAGAATCCTGAAAAAAATGATTCATGTTTTCCACAAACATATCGGGCAGCACTACTGTTTTCAACACTGATAATAATCAGAAATGTTTCT
>NW_015525679.1:0-993 GCF_001515645.1 Sinocyclocheilus grahami
TTTATCTGTTTACAAGAGCACTCGTGACTCCATCCAGCTTCTCAGAGATAATGTACACTGCCTTTCACAGCGATTAGATCTCATGAGAGCGTGAGAGACAAAAACTGACTTTAGTTGATTGTTTGAATTAGAAAGTTGTTGCGAAGGCCTTAATGTTGTTTCATTGGGGTGTGGGCTTTGGGGTGTTTTCATTAAATATTTATATGTGCATATCCAGGATGGAAAGTAACGAAAAGAACAACCGATGCCTGTCAGTGAAAAGCTTTATCATCCGCCGTGACCCCTCTGTGTCTTTGTTTATATTCCTGCTCTCTGACGGGGTGGAATCCTAGTCTTGTTGTGGACACAAGGGTTAATCTAAACCCCAGTCTCCATTTTAATGTCTTCAGGGATCAAGAGAAGAGAATTGTTGGACCTGAGACAAAAGCCCAATGAAAGGCAGGCTGGGAAAAAAGTACAAGCATGGACCAGGGGCTAGAAGAGGCGTAAAGAATGCAGAGCCTTTACACAGAAGCTTCATCCTATTTCACATATATACGAGATGAAGATGCAACATAGAAGCTAGATATGTTACATATAAACTATATATATATGCACAAAGATTTTTAAAATACATACAGTACCTGTTCAAAAGTACTCAGTATTTTTACTGATCATAAATCATAACTACATTACAAAAAAACTATTGTATTTTTAAACATTTTAAAATGTAAAATATTCCTGTAAGGCAAAGCTGAATTTTCAGCATCATTACTCCCGTCTTCAGTGTCACATGATCCTTCAGAACGCATTATAATATGCTGATTTGATGCTTAATAAACATTTATTATTATTATCAATGTTAAACAGTAATGCTGATGAGTAATATTGTGGAAAGCGTGATTTTTTCAGGATTCTTTGATTAATAGAAAGTTCAAGAGAACAACATTTATTTGAAACAGAAATCATACACACACACACACATACACACATACAAATTTTCCTACAATAGTA
>NW_015525680.1:0-993 GCF_001515645.1 Sinocyclocheilus grahami
GAGCCGTTCATGCCAGACTGGGGAGAGAGGTGTTGTAATAATATATAATATGTGAAAAAATAATGTATGAGAGTCTGTTCTAGAACACCCCCAAAACAAAATCAAGACTTATTAAAAGAGCATAATAGGACCCCTTTAATAAGTGTTTTTAAATAAGCTGTCTGTTCTTCATTTTCTCTATTTCTCCTTCTCTCTTTTCATCCCTTCATTTGTCAGACATTCCCTTCTTAGCACTTTTTGTACGTCTGAGTTGCCTTTTTTTGGTCTCTCATTTTGCCAAGCTGTAGATTCTTAGTACAGTCTGTTATTTTGGGATGGCAGGGCTGTTGGAAGCCCTCAGGTTTCACTGGTATAGTGGAGAATGGAGCAGAAATCCTGCCAGAAATTAATTTGCAGCACTTGCCAAAAACAGCTCTTGCAGGATGCTGGTTACGCCGAGGGCCGAGCGTGTGGCCTGTGAGGTGGCTGCAGGAACACGCGTCTGCTCATGTAACTGGGCGAAACGCCTCGCTTTCCCCTCATCACTCAAATCATTTTTATCCTCCCACAGCTCACAGGGATGAGTGACAGTTTTGTCGTGCCCGTAGGCCCCATGCAGATCGTTCCTCTCTCCTTCCGTCCTGTCATGTGACAAAGACATGAATAGAATTAGTGCTGAAAGGTGAGTTTACAGAAATATACCCGCAGTTATATTCAGCTCCATGAAAGCTTTAAATGGATCAGTCCTTCATCCTCATTTAAAAGCAATAAAGGCTTGTGGTGCTGTGGAGACCAATGACCCGATACACTAAATAAACCATATCAAAGCATGGCTGTACAATAGTCATGGCCCAAGGCCAGTGGTAAAAAAAATTGAGCTAGTTGACGGAATTGTCAGTTGCCCTGTCGGGTGTGTTTCACTAAGTTCAATGATAATGTACATGTGTTTTTATGTCTTAAACTTTTACTTTATAATTGTATATATATATATATATATATATATATATATATATA
>NW_015525681.1:0-993 GCF_001515645.1 Sinocyclocheilus grahami
AATTTGACATTATTACAAAGTGCACTTTTTAAAAGTGTACTTAAGAGTCAGTCATGAAAGTGTCTCTCTTTAAATACACTTAAGTGGCTTTTTATTTCGAGGGTATGTATTTATGTAATATTAATATTTATGTGTCTTGAATATTGCATTGATCCTGTATTGAAATCAGTTGTAAATCTTGAAAGAGAGCAACTCGTTAAGTTTTAGAGTTTAGTGATGAATTAACTAAAAGTACTTAAAAATAACAAGCTTCTTTCCCTGAAGGGGAGACTTCAGTTTAGTTCAGCTTAGCTCATTTTCTGTAGAGCAGCGGGTAGCTAGTCCATCACTGGGCTTGTTCCATTACAAAGTAAAGCATCTCTTTTAGACAGTCTCTCAGACAGCTCTCAGAGAAAAGCAGAATTGAGTAATGGCAAAAAAAGAGCCGTGCTTGGTCGGACTCTGCGGTGGCTCTGTATTACAGCAGAATAGCCTGCATCAGAATGCATCTGTCTAAGCACATGATTGCAAAGAATTGCTTTAGAAATCATATCTATCTTCGATCTGAACACTTCAAACAAAATCACCAGAAATGACTTGGGCATAGCTGGATGCATTTGTGTTGACTTTCTTTATATGCATGAAAAGCCTTTGTCATTATTTTTCCAGAAAAGCCCTCGTTTCATGTCTCCTTTTCATGTCAGTGACCAAATGATAATGAAAGTCATTCAGGACCGTTTCACGGTTGTTTTGACACAACTCTCTCCTAGTAACGCTGGTGTTGTTTGTCCTGGGAAAAAAGACCTGTTCTTTGTGTCTACTGGCCATCTGTGCTTCATTAGTGTTTGCTCTTTCAGCTTTCTCACCTGAAAAGCCTTTCATAAAAACCCTGAATATGAGTATGGAGTGGTAAAGTCATTTATACTGGTGGGTTTACTTTAAGAACCAATTTTTAGTTCAGACTCTGCCTCATTACACACAAAATATCGTATGTAGATCTGTATGTAGATCTCA
>NW_015525682.1:0-993 GCF_001515645.1 Sinocyclocheilus grahami
TGCAGACCCACTGTATAAGACCACTGTATGAGATAATATATATAAATATATAATAACCACTGTATAAGAGTTCAAACTAAACTCTGCAGGAAAGTAGATCTCCAGGAGCCCTGCTTTTTGAGTTTTTTTCCCCCATGCATGTCCTTATTGATTGGTACAATATCACAAGGGAGTCTGATACAGTAGGAAGCTTTTGTTGAACCCGTAAGCTATTATGCATTTTTTTTGCAGCAAGTACACAAATGCAATCTGAATTTATCCCTACCAGGCAACGTTACGGGATTATTACAGATAGCAAAATCGATTGCATGTGCAAATGATACAACAGTGCATTTGTAAGTGTGTTCAGTGTTATCTCAGAGGTCAGCTGTCTCTCAATATAAACATATTTCACACGTCACTACACGCATAACACTCGACTCGTTTCCCCCGTGTCGTCGGGATAATCCGTGTCGTGCCATGCATGTGTTCTCATGCACACGCAGAAGTGCGGATTCCGTCGCAACAGCCGTGGGGCTCAGTGGAATAGCAGTGCTGTCATGTTCGCAGACGCAGACATTGATAACATTGGCAAATGTATCAGGTTGCAGCTTGGAACATGCACCGGATTACAGGCTTACAGTTTGGACGCTCTGAGCAGTCGCACACGTCACATCAATGTTTTGACACTTCCAGTAGTATGAATGATTGCAGAAATATGGCTGAATACTCTTAAGGTTGGACTTTGCTTAGTTATATTTTGGTGCACATTTGCACTGTGAAGTGTTGTGGTGCCGGTCATATTGTTCCGTCCTTCTCTTCTCAAAATCAATATTCAATGTTTTGTACAAAAGGAAGAACAAAGAATGAGAGGTTTTGCCTTGGCAGTGCTAATATGTTTTCAGAATTGAAGAATATTGGAGCTGGGATAGATTTCTGCAGCTTTCTTAAGATTGAGATGAGAATTTTGTTTCGAAAGCGAGGTGGTTTTATTATTTTCAGGATATGGATACC
>NW_015525683.1:0-993 GCF_001515645.1 Sinocyclocheilus grahami
AGTTACATTTCACTTTTGACTGCAAAGACCATGAGTGTGACTCCCAAATGAGGAGCGCACAAGTCATGTCCCTTAACAACTATAAACAGCCTACAGTTTATAAAACAAACTATACTGTTATTTTATGAATAATTTCAAGTGGTGCATTTGTGATTTTACCCTCTTGCGGCTTATTGCTCAACAACATCACCACCAAACCACAAACTTTTCTCACCAAGACCATCCATCAAATACTAAAACTGCACCACGACGGCGCAAATAACAGTCCATAAAACCAAGAAGGCAATAAATAATAAGGTGAGAATATAACACACCCTCTTCAGTAATAAAAAAAAACAGTGTGTGTGAGGGAGAGTTGAGAGTTGAGAGACGGAGACAGGGCATTGATGCTTTACAGAGATTTCCCCGCTGTCCTCTTTGTCTGTCAGGGTGAATGTGATGATTTACCCTTTGAGAATATTCCCTCTCTCTCTGCCACGTCTCTCTCTTCACTTCAAATTCTTCGGCGCATCAATACCAACACTTTAAACCGAAGGGCGCCGTGACTCTCCTTCCTGCCGGCTACTCTTTAAAACGCTACTCGCTGATATTGAGCTAAATGCGAAGCGCCAATACTCTCCTATGCCGTCTCTCTCGGAGGACAGTCTCAGCAGAAAGTTAAAAAGCTCGCAGAGGAGCCCTAGAAAGCCAGTGAGGCGTGCCGGCCAAGAGAAACAGCACAGCGAAAGTTGGCAAAACGCTGCGTATGAGAGCAGACGAAGCCGTTAGAGCCCGCGAACTCGCGTCAGAGGGAGGGCACTAACCTCGCTCTTTTATCTCCCTCTGGCAGCGTGTTGGGATCATGACGTTCGTTCAGATGTATCGATCAGTGGGTCGAGCCCCCCACCGTGTGCTCGGCACCCTCGCAAGCCTCTGTAAACACTTAAATCCAGCCGATCAATGCGGCTCATTCAACCTGCGGCATTGAGTCGCTCGCTCACACACGCGGTGAAT
>NW_015525684.1:0-993 GCF_001515645.1 Sinocyclocheilus grahami
TTTTCACTCACTCATGACAGGCCTTCACATCAGATTAGCTGCATAACCCAATATCCCAGAATAGCCAGACACACGTTCACACAGCTGCTGCTACAACATGCCCGATCTCGAGTTTCTGCTCTGTCACACTTGTGAAAGTCACACAGGTTGTTGTCATACGCATGGAAATATTTAGACACAAAATATACTCTATTCATATGCGTTTCATTAAATATGAATACTTTCAATGATGTGTTGGATAGCTATGAATTTTAGAGGCACCGTAAAGCTTGAAGATGCAGTATGACTGATCTTACATCTTTTTTCTTCTCGTTTGTCTTTTTGTGTTGAAGGTGTGGATTTTAAAATCAAAACGGTGGAGCTGAGAGGAAAGAAGATCAGGTTACAGATCTGGTGAGTGGAGAGGAAGTGCTGTGTCCTTATCATTGTCTCAGAAGCACATGAGATGAAGCCGCTCTGCACCGAGTCATAAATTCCAGTCCAGAGTCTCACAGTCAAGATTTAATCAAAATAATGATGAGATTTAATCAGCTGTGTTTGCTTACAGTTAACCAACTTTTAACCAACGCTGTGGCACTGAGTAAACTCATCAGAAAGAATGATCAAAGCATTACAGTACACTCGTCACTAAAATTGTGACATTTAATTTGTGATTGCATGCTCACAGCATCCCAGAATTCAGCAGTGAATGTGAATATATGCATTTTAATTGTGATATCACTAATATCATAACACTAACTGATGTGTATGTCTATGTACATCCTTTTTCACCTGCTCCTGTCAATCATGCTGACTGCCTTTTGTTTATTCCATTCTATTCATTTATAATCTTTCCTATTTGATTATTTTCTACAACTCTGTTGTGGTCTGGGTTTATGGCATACTATTCTATTTCTTATATTCTACTCTATTCTGATCTGTTTCTTAGTAACGTTTTTTTCTGACACGAGAGAGATGAAAAAATTAAAAACGTGACATAAAAAATGCGAGATT
>NW_015525685.1:0-993 GCF_001515645.1 Sinocyclocheilus grahami
CACCCTCTGAAAGCGGGCCTGTTCCCGCGGCAACACCCCATGCCCAAATAGGGGCTCGAGTTAGACCCACTTCCTCTGGATGGTGTTGAGGTTCTGGAGGTACTCGTTGAGGTCAGCCAGCCATGTTTCCCACAGCGACAGTTTGTCCTGGAAGCGCAGGTAATAGGGCGAGTCTTTGAGCGACTGCAGCAGGCAGTGGTTGTCGCCCACCTGGTTGACCGTGTCCCTCCAGTCCTTGATGACACGCAGAGAGCCACCCTGACTGTCCGTGTAGTCCGTCAGGGAGAAACACGCGCCGGCGCCCCACAGCTCCAGCTCCCGCAGGGCCTCGCGGATGGTGACCTCGGCCTGAGCGCGACGGTTCAGATCCTGTCACGGACACAGAAACGCCAATAGAGGCCAGGTAACGTTCATAAACAGACTAAATAGTGCATTTATTCAATACAATTGCTTCTTTTCCATGTTAATCTAACTTTTTGTCCTAAACAGACATTACCACACTGTAAATAATGATTTTCTTACTTAGTATTTTCCTACTTAGAAATTATTTTTTAAGCACTTGCAGAAATCCCTCAATGAATTCCTAGAGGTAAAGCATATATTTAATTTAATATTATATATATTTAATATAACTGTAACTATATCTTTGATGAGTAGTAGTAGTAATATTATTAAAATATCTCTACCTACTCACATATTTATAGTAAAATAATAATAATAATTTTAAATAAACCATAAAAAAATTACAGAAACGTAACATTTTATTTTGTATTAATTATTTAAACTACTTATGTATTAAATAAATCATATATGAAAAAAATCCCTTTGGCAGATATTTTTTCTTGTTTTAAGCTTAAACTCACTTTTTCAGAAAACAATTCTTAATATCTTATTAGTATTTTTAGTATATTATTAATAATATATTAGTAATTTTGCTTGTATCTTGACTTAAGAATGTTTAGATATTTGTACTGGAAAACAAGACAAAAATAC
>NW_015525686.1:0-993 GCF_001515645.1 Sinocyclocheilus grahami
TTTGCCTTAATTAGGCATTTTAGGAAAATAAATTTGTTTGTTTCTGTAATGACTGAAGGTCCTAACATGTCAAGGTCACTCTCAATGTTAGAGCGGTCCTGGTTTTCATTGGTCTGCTCGCACCAGAAATTTGTGAAAAGGTGTGGTAACAAGTCAGCAATATCCTGAAATAAATGGGGAAGACCACATTTATTCAGAATTCTGCTGCAGTGGAGATCATCCAGATCGACATGAAGGCTTCAGTCACTGTGCTGCTTTTTTTGAGCCTCTTTGAGCTGAATGTCAGCGTCTACAGATATCATATTTTCGTGAACGAGACTTTGTCATGGCAAGAGGCACAGCAGCGCTGCAGAAAGCACTTTGACGACCTGTCCACTGTCAGAAGTAAAGATTTAAAGGATTTATCTTACAATTCTCTAATTAAACAGAACCATTTTTGGATTGGTGTTCAGAGAGACAGTGCAGACAATGACAAATGGATATGGTCAGAAGGTGGAGAAGCAACAATTACATTTTGGGAGGATGGACAACCTAATAATTATCATCAAAAATGTGGTGCTGTCTCTAAATACACATTTCAACTGAATGACAAAACCTGCAATGACAGTCTACAATTTTATTGTATGAAGGTCTATGAGCTGATTGTGGTGCATCAAAAAAGCACATGGGAAGAGGCCTTGGAATACTGCAGACAAAACTACATTGACCTGGCCATAATAAACTCGGAAGATATTATGGAAGAAGCAAAGATTAACAGCACAGTAGCCGATACAGATGAAGTGTGGACTGGCCTGCGCTTTCTAGCTGGTCGTTGGTTTTGGGTAAATGGAGCCGGTCTTGGATATAATGTCTGGTCTTCAAATGGAGAGCTCCAGTGCCCTGCCATGAACCAGCGCTGTGGGGTTTATGATAGAACAAAGGGGGTTTGTAAACCCACAGACTGTGACCGGAGACTCAACTTTCTCTGTGTCAAGGAGAAATACGAAGATTGAC
>NW_015525687.1:0-993 GCF_001515645.1 Sinocyclocheilus grahami
TATATATATATATACACATACACATATAACCTTTTTTTCTCATTGTCTGTAACAGATTTATTTGTGGGTCAGAAGAAAACCACGTTTAAGAACTGTGAAGACACATCTCCGAAAAATCAGCTTCTGCGAAAATATCGAATGAGAGATGAGGTACCAAAAAAAAGTAAATAAAAAAAAATACTCATAATATTGTATTCAGTTTAAAACTGATGCAGTTTTTTTTCCCCTAATACAGTTTGGTAACATCATCCGTCGTGTCAGAGTGAAAAATCCAATTGCCAAAAAGGCCATATTGCCAAAAAGCCCAAAGAGACGTGTTGCACAGTGGTTAAACAGTCTTACACTCAACATCAGATGTTTTAAAGTTGGAATGTTGACCAAGAATTTCAGAAGATCTGATGCTCTGACCGCCCAGTGCACCGTAAATATTAATTACAGGTTTACTGAATTCATAATGCATTTTTCAACACCTGATATAATCAGATATACTGTCTGTTTTTCATTTACAGTTTACAGTGGATTACATTGAGATTGCAAATAAAGGTAACGCATGTGCACATTTTCAGACAGCAGGCTTTCAAACACTCACAACTGATTCTTCAAGATATAACATTTGGATGGTTTAAAGGAATAGTTCACCCAAAAACAAACATTTTTGAAAATCTAATCCACTATGTAGATGTAGTTTGTTTTTTCACCAGAACAGGTTTAGAGAAATGTATCATTGCTTTAGTTGATCACCAATAGATCCTCTGCAGTGAATAGGTGACGTCAAAATGAGAGAGAAAAACCACTTCTGGCCAAAATATGAGTCCATAATAAAGCTTCCTGCACTGAAAAGTCCAACCCCTTGATGTCCTCTTACATTAAAATCCACCAGCATATTTATTTAGAACTGTTTTCGCTTGTAATCAGTGCTTGATCTGTGCATATTTCTCTCCTTATTCAGAGAATAACTTTTTTTTTTTTTTTTTTTTTTTTTTTTGGAAAAAA
>NW_015525688.1:0-992 GCF_001515645.1 Sinocyclocheilus grahami
ATATAACTGCATTGGAGAGCTTTGAGATGAAGAGCTACCCTGTGACGCAGCTGCATCGGAGGTCTGAATAACAGCTGAAGGCTGCCATCTTTGAGACTTCTGGCTTTGGGACACAGAATAGCCTTGATATGCTTGGCTGGACTGACTAACAACACCTTGGGGTGAGTACAGTGATAAACCTGGATATGAGGAAGGAGACCCTGGGGAAAACTGGCTAGCAGTATCTAGAGGCTGAGGTGATGCATCATAAGCAGTGCTTCCCTGCAGGATAAATGGCGTAGAGGACCCTGCCTGGGTGCCAGAGCTGCCTACGAAGGTAGAAGCCAGCCGCTTCAGAGAACCTTTAACATTAGTAGATGGACCAGCATGGGGTGAGGACAATAATAAACCTAGATATGACGGAGACCCAGGGGCAAACTGGCTAGTGGTACCTTGAGACTGGTCAGAACCACCGTAAGAGCTGCTCATTCCTTGGGAGGCAAAACCTGTAGAGGCCCCAAACGAAGCCCCAGAGCTGCCCTGGTAGGCAGAGGTAAACCGCTTTCGAGAAGCCTGAACATTAGTAGATGGACCAGCTTGGGGTGAGGACAGGGTTACACTTGCATGGGAGAAATGAGATCCAGGGGCAGGCGGACCTGTGGTATCTTGAGGTTGAGATGAACCACCATAAGCGGTGCCTCCCTGCAGGATAAATGGAGTAGAGGACCCTGCCCGGGTGTCAGAGTTACCTGCAAAGGTAGAGGTAAGTGGCTTCGGAGAGCCCCAAATAGTAGACTGACTGGCAACACCTCGGGATGGGGATAATACACTTAGATATGAGGGAGAAATGGGTGCAAATTGACTTGCAGGACCTTGAGGCTGTGGTGACCCATCAAAAGTGATACTTCCTTGCAGGGTGAAGGGAGTAGAAGACCCTGACTGGGTTCCATAGCTAGAGGTAAACGGTTTTTGTGAACTCTGAGCAGTAGTAGAGTGACGGTCTACACCTTGGG
>NW_015525689.1:0-992 GCF_001515645.1 Sinocyclocheilus grahami
AGGAGCCCAGTATCGGGAGGTCTGTAACTAGTTCATCATGACTGTGATCTGTACCTCCTCTACACGGCTTCGTTCAAATGTCTTCTCTTCTTTTTTCCAGGGGTTGCTGTCATCCCAAAACCAAGCCAGCTCTCCCAGTGGAACAGTAGTATAGCCACGATGTTCCTGCTGCTATGAGACCGCATCACGTCTCCGGCTCCGCTCAGAGCCGCTGGTTTTCCTCCTCTCCTGCTCTCTCTGTGCTTCTGGAGGCCTGTGTTCGCAGGGGATCCTTATATTTCTTCTGTTCGACCAGAGTATTTATTTGAATTGTTTTGTTGCTTTCACTCTCAAATGCATCTCACGGTGTTATTATTTTCTCCTGTGTGTGTCATGCTTGCCTGAGGTGTGGGGATCATTTAATCAGGTGGAAAAGCAGTGGGCTTGAACTCAGTTTGCTGAGAGACCTGGTGGTCCACACGGCTCCAGACTCGCTTCCAGCACAGACCCTTTTAACGCTTTTACCTTCTCCCTCTTTCTGATGGAACAGGTTCCACCCGCTGGTCAAGACTTGGCACTGATTTTATTTAGGTTGTTGTTTTGGTAACCACTTTAAAGGATCACAAAAGACAAAAAAGGAAGACATAGATGTTTGGGGAAGGCCTTGATGCACTTGGCTTTAATATCCTCTGTCTTGAAATCTGAATCTGAAAAGCTGGATGCTGCAATCATAGTTTTTTAAAGAAAATTTGTTTGCACTTAATAGTTTATTAGAAGAGAATGGCTTTACATTTTTGTGTGCGAGGACTCACAGACCGGTATAATGTGGAGAATTATGATTAAAACTTTGTATCTATTGAGCATTTATTTTAATATTGTTTCAGATGAAATCTGCTTTGTATTATATGTATAATATTGTAATTCAGTGATTTATCGGGGCAGAAGCAAATGATCAGTAACTCTAGTGGATCATTACAGGAAATAGTGACATTTCTAAAGCAGAAAAATAGACA
>NW_015525690.1:0-208 GCF_001515645.1 Sinocyclocheilus grahami
TAAAAGTGGAATTGTAAATAATAGCTGTAGTGATTGTGTGAATGTTTAGCAGTGCGGTATGTGTGCTTTTCAGATGCTGAGCAATGCTATTTGGTTTTACACTGAAAGGGCCATTTCACCCAGAAATAAATGTTCTGTCATCATTTACACCATTTCAAGACTGTATGACTTGCTTTCTTCTGAGAAACACAAAATAATGGGTCATTCA
>NW_015525690.1:19246-20238 GCF_001515645.1 Sinocyclocheilus grahami
TTATTTATATTTTATTTAGATACTATACAGTACATTCTCATTGTCCTGGAACCGGCATATATATATATATATTTTTTAGATATGCTTTTGCCTAATTATTTTTTATTTTACTCATTTTTTTTCTTTTCTTACATCATTCATTCATTCGTTCAGTCATTCATTCAAAGTATTGTGTCTATGTTAAGTGACTATGCACTCGTTGTCTTGGAACTGAGATAATTATTTGTGGACTTTTGTTTGTTTATTTTTTATGTATGTAGGTATGTATGTATTCATTCATTCACTCACATTTTTTGTTTATGATATATTATTTGAATTTTTTCTATTTGAAAAAAAAAATCTATATTTTAAATGACATTTTCTTAAGGCTGCGTTTAACATTAAGTTCCAGCTTATGACTATACAAGAATAGAATACTGTCATTGATAACTGAATAACTGATTATCTGAATTCATCAACATTACATCAAGGATGAGAACAAATGTGTGTGCACCTGTTCTGAATGCAGAACTGTTCTTCTGTGCACATCAGTAGGAACACTTTCACACAGTTATGGCGAATGAGACCAAATGTGTAGTTTCGTTCTTAGGAGGAAGTCAGTAATAACTACACAGATCATCCATAAGTTATTTTCCCTTCATATCACAGTGGGAGCAACATTTCACGAGGCCCATCGAGGCAAAGCCAGTCTGCCAAATGAGGTCAGGCTCTGCTGGAAGAGCTCTCCAAACACAAGCTGTTGCTGTAATAAGGTGAGGGTACGGAGCGTGGAACTCAAGAACCTTCCAGCACTTCCTCTCCATCTGGAACTTAAGGTTGTCGGGGAATTTTAGGTCAAAGGTCTTTGTCAGCTTTCAAAGCTCATGTCCCTCCCAGAAACGCTGCACATGCTGAAGGAGAGTGGAGACTAAAATTGGGTTTATAATTGGCCACACAGAGCTAGATCTGCTGCTAGTCGAATTCATCGCTAGCGCAGGTATTGATTGAAGAGG
>NW_015525691.1:0-992 GCF_001515645.1 Sinocyclocheilus grahami
AAAAAAGTGCAATGCACTGAAAGATTTCTAAGAACAGTAAACTCCTGTCATTCTTTCTCTTTCTCTCTTTTTTGTTCCTGTTTTCTTTATTGTGTTTTATTTTAATTTATTGTTATTGTTGTTATTATTATTCATCTATCTTTTGGGATTTAAGTTAGAAGAATTTTCATTTTAATATTAAAGTTCAATTTGAATAAATTAAATGTAATTTGAAGGGTAAATAAACACAAATAAATTAATTTCAACAGAACATTAAGCCTAAAAAATATGATACTATTTATACTGTATATGTGTATCTCTCTCTGAAAGGGTGTCCTGGCCTTCAAATAACAGAAGGCCAGATAAAAGTATTAGATAATGATAGAACTGTACAGTCATTGTTCTGGTCCTTTTCTAGGTCATAAAGCGAAAAACAAGACGTATATTCTACATAAACGCAAATGTTCTCAATGCAGTGTTATTGGAAACGAAGGCCACATCGATTCAATCGTCACTCGATTGCTTGAACTTACCTAGATTTTTCTGCGCTATTACTAATGTCTGTTTAAATATGGCGGCTTACATGAACTGAGGGGGAATATGCGTTCTGCTAGAGCATATACAAATTAAAGGCGATTCCTATATATAATCACAATGGTTTTAAAAAACATTCTTCGATCTACAGTGTTGGGCTTACGGACATGGAGTGTATTTTTAGGCGCGAGGCAGGGCAATACTGTCTTTACCTGCCTTCAAGCCATGTCAATGCAGATTTTATGCGAACTGGACGTTAACCGGTATTTGTAAACATAAGTATACATTTTTTGACATTTGAGCTCTGACTCGACGACTAATAGACTGCTTCAACATGCTGTTTTATATGCACATATTCACAGACACATGAGACTGTTATAGCCATTGTGATATTGATGGGTCATCATCTCAACACTTTGCCTTTTCCCCCCCTCTTTTTCTTCTGTCCTTTTCTTAAGAATTTTTATATTATATTGTTT
>NW_015525692.1:0-992 GCF_001515645.1 Sinocyclocheilus grahami
CAACCACCTAGCAATAGTGCAGAACACTGTATCAACCCCATAGCAACACCTTAGCAACCACGCAGCACACTATCAGCCACATAGCAACACACTAACAATCACATATAACCCTAATCACATAGAACACTATGGTGACAAAACAGAAAACCTAAGCAACCCCTTAACAACACCCTAGCAGTATTGCAGAACACTGCATCAACCCCATAGCAACACCCTAGCAACCGCCCAGACAGCACTAGCATCGTTGAGAGTTGTTTTTCTCATTTACATTTCCTTCACATTGTCCTCAGAGAATGTAAAAGTCTAGTAGCAATAGAATCATATTAAATGAATGTAAGATCTCTTTCTAACAGTGTAGGAAACGTTCACAATGTTTTTGTCACTTTCTTATTATTATTTTTATTTTATTTATTTATTTATTTTTTGTGTGTTTGTAATATTCCAGTGGCACTGATAATGAGTTTTACCGTAGTAACAGTACAGTGGATGCTGTAAATGTGGTATTTTGGTAAGAACTGTGGTTACCATGGTGACTAATTTATCAGGATGAAGCTTCCTGTATTGTTCAAATCTGCAGTCAGTATTGTGTGTGTGTGTGTGTGTGCATGTTTTAACCCTGCTGAGCTCAAGCTGCTGTTCCTCGTGGACCCTGGAGACTGAGATAACACACTCATACATCTCCGTACCACACTTACCATCTCATTTACACACACACAGTCGCTCGTATGTATCCACTGCGCTAATATTCCCAGATGGCTCAGTGTGCGTCAGAGAGAGAGAGTTTGTTTGGCCATCAGAAGTTTGTCTGTGTGTGTAATGCGTGTTTGGGGCGAGCGGCGGGGCGTCTCGGCCGCATGAGTGTGAGTGCTGTGATATTAGGGTGAATCGGGGCCTTTTTAGGGTCAGTGCTTGTTCTGGTCAGTAAGTGTTACTCATGGGTGACTGTAGTGTGTCAGGGTCAAAGGTTGTGTGTGTGTGTGTGTGTGTGTGTG
>NW_015525693.1:0-992 GCF_001515645.1 Sinocyclocheilus grahami
GCTTTTTAGTGTTGCACAATGGCTATAAAAACTGCAAACTTCAAAAAATTGCAGGATTGTGAGATGACAATTTTTTTATTTTTAAAATATGTAATTTTTCTATTTTAAAAATGAATCCCAGACAAATCATTTTTGATTTTTGTCATCGTTAATGCAATATGAAAACCAACAAAATTCACATAGCAAACAAACAAGCTTTTAAGAGAAAAGAAAAAGAAAAATACATTTCAGTGGTTTTAGGGTTATTTTAACAGATTTAGCCACTGTATATCAGTGAGCACTGATTGCTGGGTTATTTATATTTTCTAAAGAAATATAAAGTTATTGGTGGAACCTAAAGAGAATCTCTTACGGCATGAGGTTGTAAAACTGCTTTTTATATTATATTAATATTTTATATTATATTTTCTCTTTTAAAATAGTTTTGACACTACCTGAACATTTAAATGGAAAAATCAATCATTTAGTCAATTATTAAAATTTAACAATATATTTAATTTGGGTGAAAATCTCTTGATTTTGGAAGTAGCTTTCACCACTTGGTGTCGCCAAAGCCATAATTCAGAGCTCATTCACTAATCCCTTTAGAACCTATATGAACTTGGAGTTTCATAAATAAGAGAAGACCCAGTAAGAGAAGATCTATAGCTCTCTAACTGCTTATCAGATGCATCATTTAATTCCTCATAAATGCAGTTTAAAGGTTGTGCGTCCAAAGAAACAATCGAGCTGTCCGAACAATAGAGCGCTGGTCATGAACGTCTCCGTAAGAGCAGAGACATTGTTCTGGGCTTCTGCTGCTGTGATTTCCCGCTCATCTGATGCTGTTCATCAGACTCTTGTGTGAACAATAGAGTTTCCTCACGGCGGCGGGTCACGATGCCTCACATCTGTAACGGATATGTGTGTGAAGAGCAGGAACAGCAGCAGGCCGAGCTGTATTGTGTGTTTCTGCTGACTCTCAGCTCTGAGGTCAATGATCTCACACACAC
>NW_015525694.1:0-992 GCF_001515645.1 Sinocyclocheilus grahami
GAACATATAAACTTTTTCACATTTATTTTACCAGAAAATCTTGAAAAAACAAAACCTCAGTGGCATGTTGTGCATTAACTATAAACACATAAAAACATCTGGAGATATTATGGGAAAATGTATGTATTTTAATTTTTATTTGTATGTATTTATTGAGTTGAACACTGTTGAATAAATGCCTTGACTGACAACATATTGTGCAATTTGTGTCTTAAAGAGACATTAGGACACATTTTAACCACCAATGAACCTTTAATTTGCACACAACAAGGATTTCATTCTTTGGCAATAAACAAACATTGCTGGTCCCCAGCGATACAGTAATTAAACTAAATGAGAATATCCTCGTCTTGTTTTTAATAGCAAAGTTTGGCTTGTCCTGTAGCCATTTAGCTCCCACTAAGGCTTATTTTGTCATAACTGGTAATTAAAAACCTTAAGTGCTCATGTGAAAAGTTCAGCCTGAAAGAATTCCTCTCATCATTTGGGGGGAAATGCTTATGTGGTTATTAAAAACATGTATTTCCATTCACATATGATCTTTGCATGTATACTGAATTAGTGAGATCCATAATACAACCATTAAAATACGATGAAGTATCATATCATCTTGTGAAATTAAGTGGTTTGTTTAGCAGAATAATCATGAATTATGTTCTAGCTGTAAATTGCACATTTATGTTGTTATGCAACAATATGCTCATTGCACTGACTGATTTCTCAATGTCTTTCATTGCATTACAGGATTTTGTGATGGGTCTCTCCATTCTCTTACGAGGCACCGTTCAGGAGAAGCTTAACTGGGCATTTAACCTGTATGATATTAATAAAGATGGATATATAACAAAAGAGGTAATACATTAAGAATATGAGTAACACTTCATAACAATGAACACTGTATCTCATGAATTCATTGGATTGGTGTCATGAACTAACAATGAACTTTTATTATTCTAGTTTAGTGTTAATTTATACACATACTGATAAAAAAT
>NW_015525695.1:0-991 GCF_001515645.1 Sinocyclocheilus grahami
AAAATAATAATTAAGGTTCAAATTAAAACAGTAATAAAAATATTAACATTTTATTTTTAAGTTTACTGTAAAATCATTTTATTTGTATTTAATACTCCCTTTTTATTTTAAAATAAAATAGTATCATCACACTTTATTATTTTAAAAAAACTAAAAGTGCAATAATATTATCACTATTATTAATTAATTTTTTTATTGTTATATTTGATGGATCACACCATGTGCTGCCGTGTGAGAACCAAACCAAATCTCCAGGTCTCATATGAGAACCAGGCTGAAAAACTTATGTGCACCCCTGGTTATAAAGTTAAAGTTATAAGGGAGGTACACACACTCCTGTTTAGTCAAACTAACCACTCTGAAAACAAGGAAGTCCACATCTTCTATCTCTCTCCTGGCAAGTTCATGTAAGGGACATGCTTATATGAATATGTGCTGGAATGTCGAGGGGTGACAGTGAGCTGTGAATTCTGACCACGAGCTTTGCATATTTGGGGCCTTCGAAAAGTATAAAAGCTTTTTCCAGTGGCAAGCAAAGAAAGCACTAGAGCAAGTAAAATAATATAAGGCAGGATAAAATCCTATTTGATGCACCTGATCAGCCAAGGATGGTAAATCAATAATAACAATTCTTTTTTTAAATATTTTTTATTTGTTTTTATTAACATACTGGGAACCATTGATAGCATGTACAATATTCTACAATCGTAGGAATGAAAACAAGATTTTACACAGTCATCATTGAAAAATAACAATTATTTATTGTCAGTAATAAATATAAGAATAATTTATAAGAATAATCAACCTCATAACATTAATATTACCTATATAATAATATAACATAACCCATATAATAATATAACCTTTATAACAACAATAATTATTACTATGATTATGAAGTTGAATATTGTAAGAAACTCTTATTACTCTCATTAAACTCATCCATTTTTTTTTTAAAGATCTAACTGCAGTCTCTCCCTAAATCAATGCA
>NW_015525696.1:0-991 GCF_001515645.1 Sinocyclocheilus grahami
TATATATATATATATAATACTAAAATTAATTAAACTGTTATCATTACTGAGACTTGAAAAAAATACATAATTGATATATATATCAGTACAAAGGTTAAAGGCAATACAAACAATTACTACCATCATGCATAAATAGTTTATATTAAATTATGGTTGCATGTTCATTTTTTCATTTTTTTCTACTGTAATACATTATAATTACTGCATTATATTGTATCTATTGAGAATCACCACTGAGAAAAAAATGGTTTAATTTCCTTCATGCAAAATATATTTGTATTTGATTTTTCCCCCCCTCTGAATTAGTAATATCCACCCATTTACACAAATGAAACTTTTCTAACACACTCACATATATCTATGTTGACTTTATGACCCCACCAAAAGCAGACAGTATGTGGACATCTAACCCAGACATGAATTTTGGATGAAAGATAGGATAAACACAAAGAGAAAACATCCAGCTCACTTTCTCTCCCCCACAGTGGCTCATCTATCTGTTCATCCCAACACAACCTCAGTCGGGGAAAAACACACACTCTTCATTCAGAATACTAGGATGGTGTATTTCGCCTTCACACATGGGCTCAGATCCAATAACATACTGTTTTAATAATATTAGTGAAGATGAAGGTCCATAAAAGCTTCTAATGCTAAATGAAACAATGAAAAGCGCAGAATACATCATATACTGAGTATGTGAGTGTGAGTGAATGAATGTGTTTCAATAATTGAACACTAGTAGAGGTCTCTGGTTTCAGGTGCCGTCTGCAGGCTGGCCTGCTCTTCTACTGCTAAAACACATTTGCACATACAAAGCAACAAGTCACCAAAATACTCAACAACTTAGATACTATATAAAACAGTTTTGGAAACATAATGGCTCATATTAATAGGCAAACATACTGAAGTAGGAAGACTAGTATACTTAGCACGGGACGGGTTCTTCTTACCTCTGACTTCTTGAACTTTGCTTTTAATGTTTTCATCT
>NW_015525697.1:0-991 GCF_001515645.1 Sinocyclocheilus grahami
GTCCTTTTTAACCTCACCTGAGCTACGATGAAGTAGCTCTACACCTGCACCAAAAAAAATGAATTGAAAACTATTGGATTGGAGTCTTTGTTTCTTTTCAGGAATGCGTTAATATCCTGATATGCTCTTGGGATACTCCTTCAAGTGGATCTTTAGTTGTTTTTCGTAGGTATAAACTTTCTTTCTTGAAGCAGGGAGATTATGGAATTTGTTTCATGATAGATTATATAATACATAATGTTTTAATTATGGTAAAGAAGTAGAAATTGGTTATTGTTTGTGTATATAAAATGAAATGATTGTTTTTATCTGAAACACTCACTCTCTTATGTTTGACTGCCTCCCTGTGGCCGTACTCTGTAATTTCTTTTTTCTTTTACTAAAATGATTCATAGGAGATTATAATCAATCTTTCTGAGCCAAAACTATTTGTCACAGTTCTCATTTGCATATCGAATCTCCTGTGGCTGAGGACACTGTGTAGCCAGTGAGGAAGGAGACTGAAATATCAGAATCGGAAGAGAGGATGTAATTATTGCTAAATGATCTGGTGAGTCTTAAGTAATTGAGTTAAAGTTTCTGTATCTCTGTGTGCTGTTGTAGGTCACGAGGCCTGCCCAAATTGAAGGAGTCCTGTTCCCATGAGTCTTTGCTGAGTCCAGGCAGTGCTGTTGAAGCTCTGGATCTGAGTATGGAGGAGGACGTCTACATCAAACCTTTACACAGCAGCATTCTAGGACAAGACTTCTGCTTTGAGGTATCAACTTCACCTCTTAGCATTATTCCCATGATCACATTGACATTTATATGTAGACTACCATTCAAGTTTGTGTAAGATTTTTTTATTCGAAATCTTACGCTGTCCAAGACTGCATTTATTTGATGAAAAATTAATTAAAACAGTAATATTGTGAGATATTATTACAATGTAAGCTAACTGTTTTCAATTTTAATACATTTTAAAATGTAATTTATTCCTGTGATGGCAAAG
>NW_015525698.1:0-991 GCF_001515645.1 Sinocyclocheilus grahami
CTACATATGGTTTAAGATTGCAGGGTGTCCTGTAAACTTTCATAGGAGGACCTCCAGGCTCTGTGCCGCAGAGAAATACTTGTGTCAAAGAACAACTTTAATGACTATGAAGTGGAGTATCTGTGTAACTACAAAAAACACAAGGTGAGTTATTAATTTTGCGTTGCATGTACAATTGTGTTCTAGTCATTAGTAGCTCCAACTGTTCCTCCTTATTCATATCATATTCCCAATTATATGATTCAAATCACTGTAACCTTAAAATATGCCTGTTCAGGGTCGAGAGTACTTCCTGGTGAAGTGGAAGGGCTACGCAGAAACAGAAAACACATGGGAGCCTCTCAAAAATTCTTACACCAATTCCGAGAAGACATGAAGGCGGCTATGCTTCAGGCCAACAAACCGCTCAATTCAGAGTCTTTGAGTGCCCCTATTGTCTCCTTCCTTCTCCAGAAGGCCAAGCAGCGTATGAAGCTTCAGAAATGGGAAGACCTCATGAACCAAACCTGCAGGCACATATTCGTCTGTAATGAGGTCGACCTGGATGGGTCTCCTAAGAACTTCACCTACATTATTGAGAATAAGTTAGGGAAAGGAGTGGATGTGAATCCAGTGATAGTAGGCTGCGAATGTGACGACTGCATCTGTCAGCCGGTTGACGGCTGCTGTCCAGGGCTGCTGAAGCATCGAAGGGCATATAATGACAGTGGATAGGTGAAAGTGATGCCTGGTGTGCCCATCTACGAGTGCAACTCCAAGTGCCGATGTGGGCCAGACTGTGCAAATAGGGTTGTGCAAAAAGGTATTCAGTACGATCTGTGCATCTAAAAAACAGCCAATGGCAGAGGGTGGGGAGTGCAGACACTGCAGAGGATTTACAAAAACAGCTTCGTTATGGAGTATCTTGGAGAGGTAAGCAAATTGAAGGGATAGTTCACCCAAGAAATGTCATTCCAAATTTGTATGAACACCAAAAATATTAAATATAACA
>NW_015525699.1:0-991 GCF_001515645.1 Sinocyclocheilus grahami
TATATATATATATATATATATATATATATATATATATAGTTCATTCAGTGAAAAACAGTAGTAAAATTGAATTATAGAATTTTACCTCTTACATTTTATATTTTCAATCCATTTGACTACAGTGGCTGTGAGGTTTATTCTTACTAGGGGTGGGTTTTTTTTCTTCTCTTCAACCAGCCCTACTTATACACTATTCGCTCCACTTTCAGGACCTTAATCGATTGAAAAGAGTTATGGAAATGTTTGAAATGACCGTAACACTGCACTACTGCCATTTTCAAGAGAAATGGAAAAGATTCAGAACAGACAATAGACCTGTTGCCGTGTTAAATATACACATGAGAACTGAAAGTGCACACATAGAAAATAAGTGGAAAAATAAATGAACATTAACCGAGAGGGTAACCTCCAGAAGACAGTTTGAACAGACGCACACCTGCAAACGAAACAACTGTGACAACACTGAGCTCCCAACACGTACACCCGTGAAGGGAGGTCAGCCATCTTCAAAAGCAATTAAGATCACGGCGACAGCTAATTAAGCCACATCATAATTACCTTCATTTCATGCGCAGCTCCAGAATGCGAGTATTTACTGTTTGCGCTGGGTTTAATTAAAATGCCTCAGACTTCACAGTGGCTTTTCAATTGACATGTTCATCATAACGATCCGCCGGCCAATCGTGAGCTCATCAAGTCGCGCTGGGACAAGTTATTACTCGGACTGCACTGGTCTGAGTCAACATAAACAGTGCTGCTTTCTGATAAGGTTGGAGCCAGAAAGAACAAAGCACAAGGAGTGTGCCCAGATTAACAATGAACGGCAGTAATTGAGGACTAGGGTTTGGTTTTGGGGAGACATTTAATGAGAAAACACATCCCCTGCGGACAGGTTTGAAACCCTATCATTGCAGCACGATGGCAGCCCCTGAACCAATGAAAACAACCAAACGTGTTCATTAAAAACCACTGGAGGACATTGAAGGTAAAT
>NW_015525700.1:0-991 GCF_001515645.1 Sinocyclocheilus grahami
CTTTGATTTTTTTCTTCATCTGTTCATGTCTGTATCATGAAAGTCTGTATCATGAAAGTCAACAATTTTAAGCTCCAAAATAGACATAAAGGTAGCGATAACACTTTGTATGAAGAACATATAATAATATAAGCTTTTATGGACTTTCAAATCAAATCATTGATCAGTGCATCCACACAAAGACCACATGGTCCTTAAACAACAACTACTGTCAAACCTTAGTGGTTCTTGGTGATGTGAGAGAAAAAAAATGATGATATTGACTTTAATATTATGGACAAAAACAGGTAATATGTTCTTTAAA
Source organism: Sinocyclocheilus grahami (assembly GCF_001515645.1). Taxonomy (NCBI): domain Eukaryota; kingdom Metazoa; phylum Chordata; class Actinopteri; order Cypriniformes; family Cyprinidae; genus Sinocyclocheilus; species Sinocyclocheilus grahami. Next base: position 305 of record NW_015525700.1, read on the forward strand.
ATATTTATAATGTCCAGGCCGCAGACACAGTTCCAGATTTTAAAGTTTGTTTTCCTGCTGTGACCTCTGAAATCATATGACCTCTTAGTTTTTCCAACCATAGTATAATAAATATTTTCCATATAATATTCTATGTCTCAAGATGTGGTTTATACTTTTCCATAACCCACTCTTTCTGTTGGTGTTATGGATGACCAGACACAAAATGTTACAGTTAGACGGATAAAGTGTAACTCAAGGACACTGAATCAGAGACCCAATTTTACTAGCCGATATACTGAGACACAGTTGACTGGATTCAAAAGCTTCTCGCGAGTTTCACAGTGTAAGTAAAAACTGCAAGGAAAAACATGCATTTCGTTTCTCAGCTGTAGCAAATGACAAAACAGGAAGAAAGTAGGACCACAAGGAACGACTTTTTTTTATGATAATTGAAAAAAGTTACTTACGCTGTCTTTCAAGCAATATGCAACTTTAAATATATGTAAAAAAAATTTGTGGTCAGTAAGTTCCTAAAGTACCATGTAACACTAAAGACTGAAGTAATGATGCTGAAATGACAGCAGATTTGCTATTACTGGAATAAATTACATTTTAAAATGTATTCAGATAGAAAACCAATTTCAGTAATATTACACATTTTTTTTTTGATCATATAAATTCAGCCTTAATCAACACAAGACTTTT
>NW_015525701.1:0-990 GCF_001515645.1 Sinocyclocheilus grahami
CTCTCTCTCTCTCTCTCTCTCTCAACATGCTCTTTCTCATATACCCTCTTGATCTCTTCATTTTTCACCTCTGTCCCCTCTTTCCCTTCCCCCTTACAAATGCTACTTCATCTTGATATCTAATGCAGGTGCCACACTGCGCCATGATTGAATGTTTCATACTCTTGATAATCATATTAGATATTTATGATCCTCTGTGTTCATTTTATTAGATTCACAGCTCTCCATCACTTCCTGTGGCAGGCTGACTTTGAAAAGGCCGTCAGAGGGCAGCTCTACCTTCATTTCTCCTTTCAATTAACTCAGCCTTGTTTTCCTTTTCTCTCTCTTTTTTTTTATAGCGGCTCAAGGATGAGATAGCAAAGGTGACGAATGAGATCGAAAGTCTAGGCTCCACTCAAGAAAGGTAAGATGTGTGAGTTTATTTTTCATTCTTCACCACAGTCCAATCTAATTGGTCTGTCTTCAACTGGTGTTCGCTATCTGATTCTGCCATATTCACACACAAATGCACATTCTCCATTTACTCATAAGCAACCACAGAGGAGTTACACACATACACACACACTCAGTCTTTCCCGTTCCCTGTTTGAATATTTAATGACAGTGCCCCCTTTGGGAGGGGAGGCTGGTGAATTATGTACAGCTGTTTTGGTAAGAGAGGGTGTAATTTGTGTAAATTGGCTGAGATGTGTTTAGGACTTTGCAAGAATGTGTATTAACATCATACAGTATGTATCATCACAGTTTGGTCTATTTACTTTACATTTTATAAAGGAATAATTTCAAAGGAAGCATAATTATAAAGGAAGCATTTTAAACAGGATGTTTAACACTGTTTTAATGCAGTCTGAGGGGTCGTTCACGCAGAACAAGTTTTTGTAATCCACTGCACTGCTTTTCCATTGTTTTTCTTTGACAATGGTCAAAAACATTTGTCTAGCATATGTTTACAAAGTTAAAAGTGCTACTGTAAAAAAAAAAAAAAAA
>NW_015525702.1:0-990 GCF_001515645.1 Sinocyclocheilus grahami
TTACATGTAACTAGTTACTTCCCAACGCTGGCTATGGCAGACTATATGAGTGGGACAGATGAACAGATGAAACTTGACAAATTTATTTATTTATTTATATATTTAGGATTGAAACTTTTTATGTGTTGCCCAGTATTTTACAGGATTAGGAAGGTTACTTTTAAAATATATTTCAAAGCAGATTACAAAAAAATAAAAACTTTTAAAAATGATTTTACAATGTATTTCATTACATTACTCATGTTTAGTAACTTAATCTAAATACTTTTAAATACTATGGAATACTTAAGGTAAGGGGAATGATAATTTTGATGTCTTGTTTTCATGTTAACCACCTGTAAATAAAAATGGGTGGCAAGAATGCAATTAAAGCAATTATACATTTTAAAGCTATTATAAAAATTATGTTTTAAATTTATAATTTTAAACCTTTAAATATGAAATGATGGGGTAAAATAAAAACTGTTTTAATTATGAATCTGCCAGTAGGTGGTATTAATGAATGAGTCATGGAATCATTCGATGCATTCAAAAGGAATGATTCATTAAAGAATGAAGCAAGTGATTTTATGAATGGAACTGAATAATTTGCTCAGCTGATAGGTTCAAAACGCAAATTCATTCAGGAACCAAACAGCACTGTGTTGCTCTCAGATGCGCAACTCTTCTGCTGGGGATTTATTTCGAAGGCAGTTGTTATTTGCATTAAGTGCAAATAGCAATATTCTGCTTACACTAAATGTAAATAGAATCTTTTTTTTTTGCGACAAATGCTATTTACACTAAGTGTAAATCACAACAGACTGTATCTAAACTATGTAAAAAGTATTATTTTCTTTGCAAAAAGTGTAATAGAAGATGCTATATTTATACTTACTGCAAATAGTGGCAAATATTTGCACCTCAGTGTTGTAGTGCATTATACATTTACATTTAGTCATTTACCAGATGCTTTTATCCAAAGCAACTTACAAATGAGAACAATGGAAG
>NW_015525703.1:0-990 GCF_001515645.1 Sinocyclocheilus grahami
TATTTTCATATTTCCAGACTGGGTAGAATTGACTGTGATGCATCATTACGTTCACATTGGGCTGTGAAGGGACCGCAGAGCTGAAAACAGTCTCGTTGTTCTTGAGACTGACTCATTTGTCTGTGTAATTTGCTTGTAGCACCTGTGCATGTGTGTGTCTGATGTCTGTGTGTTTTTTGTGTTCGACAGGGTCAGCAAGATCAGGCATTCCCTTTGTCAAGCTTGAAAACGAGACACTATATTTAGAATTCTCTTTGGGAGAATCCAGATAAAAAGCCTTCCATGAATCAAACTAGTGTAGACTGAAAAAGCTGGGTAGTAACATGAGGTAAAGTTGGGCTAGAATGATCCTGGAAAAGCATCCCAGTATCATAAAATATTCGGTCTGCCAATTTAGTCAGGTCTGTCAAGGACCCTGGGGGTAGCCATTTGTAATTCCTGATCAAATAAAAATGCATAAAAATGTGCAACTGATCATTTTCATAAGGAATAAGCTAAGCTAACAGGCTAGTTGGCTACAGCAGTGGTATTGCATAACTAATGGTATTGCTAGCTAAAATACAATGAATGAGAAATGGGTAGCTTTGGTTCTATGCTATTATAACAATTATTATACAAACAACTATTGTATATAATTAGTATATACATCCTAAAGCAATTTTGTAGGATCAGATATTCTTTAAAATTCTTTCAGCCAATCAGATTGTTTTGAAGTAGTAGACATACTAGTTTCGACAGATGCACCAATTTCTTAATGACTCCGCTTCATGTCACTTCATGACATTCCTAAAAGCAATAATCATACCAAATAGACAAACACATACCATAGGTTTTAGTGATAGTTTTTATTTTAATTATTATTTATTTTAATTTCTGATTGGTCATTTATTTTATTCAGTTTTTATATACTACCATTCAAATTTTTTAATTTTTTTATTTTTTATATTTAGTACATTTACATTTAGTCATTTAGCAGACGCTTTTATCCAA
>NW_015525704.1:0-990 GCF_001515645.1 Sinocyclocheilus grahami
CCCGTACTGCAACATCCTCAAGTCTACAGGACCCGATGAGGGACTGCTGCACATCTGGACATGCAACGGATAATATTATGAATGTAACAAAACAAGCTGATAACATCACTGCTTACAACAGGAGAACATGGCAACACAGACCATAAAATATGTAGTTCCCAGGATGCACCTCACTCAACATGGCCATGTCTGGGACTGGGTGGCTACAGGAAGGGGTGGAGCCAATGCTGGATTTAACACCTTGTATTCCAGCAGCCTTCAACCTATGGATAGTATGAATAATACCATCACATCATATTAAGTAGGGATGCATTGATATTAAAATGTATTTGTTATTTGCAAGAGATTACATTTGTTAGTGTTGTCAAATACTTAAACGTTTTTAAAGATTAACTTCGAGTGATAGATGATATCAGCATACTGCTCCATGAACTGTAGCACAATCGTAGTGGTTTCCTGAGCAACAGCTTTGATTTGCTCCTCCCCCTGACAGGCGTAGGTGTTCCCGCAGTGGGCGTAAATTCCCGTCAGCTCCACCCCTGAAGTATCCCAGATCTCCAGGGCAAGCTGTAGTGCAGCTGGGTCACAATGAGGAACGCCCGCTTTCAAAACAAAAAACAAAACTATTTATCCAACCGTAGTACACCTAAACCCATGCTTCAAACATTTGGACGTACATTTGCTGAACTCCATCTTCAAGTGTTACCTCTCCCATTGTCACAATCCAGTTTCAGCCACACCTTCCAGACTTTTCCCTGTTTCAGAGGTCTCTTCTTCAGTTCCTGCAGGGCGAGGCGGTTGTCCACCATGACGTGGAATAGAGAAAGTCTCTCGGACAGCTCGGCACAGCGCTCCACTTTATCAAATGGCAGAGGGTATGCATAAAGTATATCGTCATAGCCGTTATCAGCATAGAATGATGCCTCAGCTAGAGTAGACACAACAATACAACGACGAGAGCCTCCTGTCATGATGTCCGCACATTCCCTG
>NW_015525705.1:0-990 GCF_001515645.1 Sinocyclocheilus grahami
TTTTTTTTTTTTTTTTTACTCTTTAATGTAAATGTCACAGCTTGATCCGGTTGCAAGTTTAACACACCTGACTCGATTCTGGTATATAACTCCCACTGTCCAGTGTCCAGTGGTAAATTGTATTAATTTTTGTTAATTTTTGTTTACAGTAAGATTCTTGTCATACTCGTTAATTTTTGCCCATTTTACTCTGCATATAGAGGTTTAGCTGATAAAGAAAAACATTAGACACAAAAGTGCAAAAGTAAAAAAAAAATTCACTATTCAAATATTATCCAAACAATTTTATATATTAATTTAAACGTATTAACATCTAGTAAAACCATAATGTGAAAACCGCAGCTCCTGAAATAACAATATGTGCACTCTATTGTAATACAACGTGGATGTGATATTTTTTCCGTCTTTCCATTCCTTTTTTCTTGAATATTTTGTGTTACCTAAATATTTGTCCAATTCTAGATGTAAAATGAGTTGAAAACAGCGTGTTGTCTTTCACTAGACTGAATCACTAGTAAATATAATCGGTGATGATTCACAGTGGAAAAGTCTGACCTCTGCAGGCCCTGAGCAGGAAGATCTAAACAATTGTAAATGTTATCTTACTGAATATTTAAATGTGTGGTAGAACATATCTAATAAGCACAGCATTAAATTATCTTTTATGCGGTTATATTCAAAGGTTTGGGGTCAATACATTTTTTTAATGTTTTTTTTTTAAATGTCTCACCAAAGCTGCATTAAAATACAATAAAAACAGTAATATTCTGAAATATTAGTACCATTTAAAATGACACTATTTTATTTAAATTTATTTTAAAATATAATTTATTCCTGTGATGTCAAATTAGGAAATATTTATTCTCATTATTAGCGTTGAAAACAGTTGTGCTGCTTAATATTTTTGTTGGAAACCCTGATATTTTGTTTTTCAGGATTCCTCTGTGAATAAAAAAGTTAAAAAGAACAGCATTTATTTGAAATAAAAAT
>NW_015525706.1:0-990 GCF_001515645.1 Sinocyclocheilus grahami
GTTGCTATTCTGAGGCTCATTGCACCCACAGGTGGAAGGTGAAGGTGCTTTGTGGCTCACATTTGGCTCCCAATGAGAAAAATTAATTGTCTTCCAATGGGAAACAAATGCTTGTGCCATCTAGTGCAATGGAGTGGTGTTGCATACGGTCCTTGTTACCGTTTCATTCCCCTTCATTCGTTTAGCAGACGCTTTTAGTCCAAACAACTCGATTCAGGAGACACTGGACAGTGAGCTGCAAAATGAAGTGCCAAATCTTGCAAAAAATAAAAATAAAAAGTTACTACAGTGATTTATATTAAAAAACAATAAAATGGCAGAGAGAATATTATTTTTCAAGCAGGTATAAGGGATATGAAGAGTGTTCAAGAAATAGTTATGTCGAAAATGCTGTGATTATTTACGATTTAGGTTTCTAATTTTCTCTTTTTGGTGATATTTAGGAAAACCACATAATATCTATTAATATCTAATAAAAAAGTATTTATGATCAAGAAAGGCAACTTGAAGGAGCTATGGGGGCTTAATTTTGCCATGACATAATCATTAGGAAAATCATTAAATCTGTTGGGAAATTGAAATATATTAATTAACATATGAAATAGATCAATTACAATTTTTCACAATTAAAAATAATAATTTCATAAAAGCAAAAAATTTATTCTCTGTGGAAAAACATTTGGACAATAGATCATACAAAAGGCAGTAAAAAAAAATGCAATTATGCATCACTTAATTATCACATATTAAGACAATTCATTTTCAAACGTTTTTAAAATTTGCATAAATATTTATCAGTTTTTGTAACAGTACTGTTCAAAAAGTTGTAAATGATTTTAAGTATTATGCTTACCAAGGCTGAATTTATTTGATCAACAACACAGTAAAACAGTAATATTTTTAAATATTATCTACAATTTAAAATAACTGTTTTCTATATTAATATATTCCTGTAATGGCAAAGCTGAATTTTCAGCAGCCATTACTCCA
>NW_015525707.1:0-989 GCF_001515645.1 Sinocyclocheilus grahami
GTTGGTGGGGGCTGAGGCCTCTCCTGATCTCCCCCACACAGACCACCTCACCAAACCCTCAGTGTAAACCCCCCCCTACATCCGGGGCCATAGCTCGGAGGGCCCTTTTTTGATGTTTACACAGATGTTTAGGTCTACGGACAAGCTCCCCAGCGACCTGCCCACCCCCCAGCTCTCTCATGAGGCTTTCATTTTAGCCTGACCTGGATGCCATGGCTGCCACTCCAGCTATATGCTGATAAGTCAAACAAGGATGTGAGGCTCATTGAGGAATGTCTGGAGTTTTTCTGGAGATAGTGGACATGTTTATTTGCTCAACCTTAATCTAAACACAACAGGGGTCCACTTTACTCTTAGCTACAGCAAAAACTTTTGACGTCATAATCTGTTGTGTACCATTCAGACTTGCTGTTTGTACTAGTGTGACACTATTTATGGTTGACCGTTTATTCCCTCACTAAATGGTAATCTGAACCAGACTGACACAAATCACTCATTCTTGTTCAAGACAAGCATGACACATGGTCTCTCGCTCACAGCAAGCCCGGATGGTGTAGTTTCAGCTTGGCTCATGAAAACAAACAGAGGGGCATTTATTCGCTTCCACCATCATGTGGTGAAACACTGTAATCTCTAAAGCTGCTTTGCGTGAAATCTCTGAAATAGTTTCTTAGAATTCTGTTTTGTCTTAAAGGAATGTCCCAGTGTTTCAGATGTTTTAGTTAATGGGACAGTTTAGTTTAGACAGTTCAGTCTATTATCAGCATGTCATAATTATTCAAATAAACATAGTTATTAAGACCATATCAAATAAAAGTAAATATGCTAATGCAAAATTTTTTTTTACAATTGTCATTGTTTACTCACTTCTGTGGAACAAAAAAGTAGATATTTTGACGAATTTTGATATTTATTGTTTGGACCAAAATAAAAATGTAATGTTCTTTTCTGTTGCAGGTATCCAGGAAGGAAGTGAATGCACTAAATGT
>NW_015525708.1:0-989 GCF_001515645.1 Sinocyclocheilus grahami
CTGGAAGTGACATTCCTCCATTCTGTGTCCCTGGGGTAAGCGACACATTTGCCATTGATGATTGAAGCAGACGGATGGTGGTTTTTAAATTCCGGTTTCAGCCATCCATCAGAAGATTAAAATTCATGGGCTCAGCAGCGGAGACGGGAAGCACACACACGGTGGACCAGTGTCCCATTTCAGTATGCTTTTAGCCTGCTTCCCCTCTGCCTTTAAATGCATTTGAAATACACCTAGCATGTTTTTCTGTACTTTTCCTCATGTCTCCCCAGCTGATTTCCCCACAGGGGATTAAAGGCAAGATTCTTCTAATACTATCACTACTTATTACTTATTGTCTTTATTATTGTTTAGATTATACACACACACACACACACACACATAGATATGTGTGTGTGTGTGTGTGTATATAATCTAAACAATAATAAAAGACAATAAGTAATAAGTAGTGATAGTATTAAAAGAATCAAACAAGTCAACAATGTTTACAACAAATGTAAACTGTATTTACTATACAATTTCCAGCAAAAAACAAAAAAACAAAAAAAAAATGCAAATGAAACTTTAAATTCAATGAAAAATATAAATATATTCTCTTGACACACATAAAATATGTTGCAGAAAATAAATCTGCATTTTTGTGGTGGTGCCACTGAAAATACTGGCTGGGCAAGAACAAATCTGAACAGGTTTTTTTTTTTTAAAGCAAATGTTTTTCTATGATATCCTCCCAGAACCACGAGAGTATGTGACTTGAATGGCAAGAGTAAAAACAAAGTTTCTGTGTAATAATAAAAGGCCTCTTCTGTGATATAATCTACAGTAAACCCTAATAATTAATGAGACAGTGGGAAGGCATGTTCTGCTTCTGTAACAGAACAGTGGTAACAGAATGTACCAAAAGAAGTGCCAGAGATGAGGTATGTGTGAGATATGCCAGCGAGTGGGCTGACGGCTGCCTGGCCAGTTGCCCCGGATGATCCCACAGA
>NW_015525709.1:0-989 GCF_001515645.1 Sinocyclocheilus grahami
CTCTCTCTCTCTCTCTCGCTCTCTCTGTGCAGATCAGTCAGAGGGTTTCCACTGCCAAGACGAATGTCGTATCCTGGGCCACTCGGACCGCTGCTGGATGCCCCGGGTGCCGATGCCAGCGAGAGCAAAGTCTCCCGAACACGGCCGCAACGTCATCGCTCTGTCCATCGAGGCCACCACTGTGGACGTACCTCACTACGAGGACTGTGGCACCATCAAAAGGACTTTTGCCACCTTTGGCAAAGACGGGTCGGATGAGGAGCGGGCCGAACAGAGGAGCAGGCGGCAAACGGCGGAGCCGGCCGTCTGCAGCCCAAAGATCAACGGCACCGTGCGCGAGGCCGGAAACGGCCGGGAGGCCGTCAGCCCAATCACCTCCCCAGTGCACCTGAAGAGCCCCCAGTCCAAACCACCCTCCACCTACAACACGTTGAAATGCCGGGACGCAGAGCGCATAGCCAACCACAGCCTGCTGCGGCAGCCGGAGGGGAAGGACAGTGAGCCGGCCATGCGGGAGATCAACACGCTACTGCAGGATGGCCGTGAGAAGGAGTCCCCCGGCAGCAAGCGGCTGAAGGACATCGTGCTTTAACTGGCTCCCGCGTGTACACAGAGCACATACACTACTACGAGTGTGTGTCGACATGTGCGTGTGTGTGTATTGGTGTGCTTTTGCAAGCGTCGAGCCGAACGGGCCCAGGGAAGGGAGACACATGTGCAGCACAACGTATTCTCCAGAGATCGAACAAATGAAGCTGAAAATGTGTCTGCGAGCTCAGGCTGTCATCGTGGCTTAGTAGTAACAGCAACGCTTGTACGTTCTTTGCAGTCGTCTATCCGCAGTGGACAGGCTGGTTACTGTGTGCTGCGCAACGCGCTTCATCCTGCCCTCACGTCTTACCCTTAGAGGAGAAAGACCTTCCAGTGCACCACTGGTGACACCCAAGTACAGTCATGCCTTGTAGACTCTAAAGAGACTTCTAACTTTC
>NW_015525710.1:0-989 GCF_001515645.1 Sinocyclocheilus grahami
GTGGAGTGGGCATTTTCAATAACTTTTTATAGAAATATTACATGAGCAAGAGTGCTGTTCTGAATAGCAGCACGGCTGTGATTGGACAACAAATTGCTATTCTGATCTAATATATAGCTGTTTGATTTTAATTTAATTTATTATGTATAAAATGAAATCTGAATAAAGGATATGTGGAAAATTGGAAAATATAAACTGGTACAAAATAACAAATGGTTTTGAAATGTGACCGGTATCACTGGTATTGACTACTGAAATAAAATGGTGTTAATACATTACCATTCAAAAGCTTGGGATAAGTAACATTTTTTTTTTTGTTTGTTTTTGACCAAGGCTGCATTTATTTGATTAAAAAATACAGTAAAACCAGTAACATTTATTACAATGTAAAATAACTGTTTTCTGTTTTAATTTAAAAAAAGTAATTTATTCCTGTTATGGCAAAGCTGTATTTATGGCAGCCATTACTCCAGTCTTCAGAGTCACATGATCCTTCATCATTTAATATCTGATTGGGTGCTCAAGAAATATTTAGTATTATCAATGTTGAAAACCGCTGTGTTGCTTGAATATTCAAAAGAACAGAATTTAGTTACAATGTGAATGTCTTTTCTGGCACATTTGATCGATTTAATGCATCCTTGCTAAAGAAAAGTATTAATTTCTTTTTTTTTTTAATGCTTGCCATAAACTTTTTAAGGATAGTATGTGTACACTGTGAATACCAGTGCCAGACACATGACCCAAAAGCTTATTGGCAGGTGCTTTTCTTCTGTCGAACAAAGGAAAAAAACATTTAGATTTCTCTGAAAAGAAAAGAAAAATCATTCTGTGATGTGTGAATAGGTCCATAGGGAGTGCATTGTTTCCACTGAAAATCTTTTTTGTGGCAAATTTTCTCTTTTGGTGTGAATAAGCCTTGGATCCAAAATATTAAACTACAATGATCCGTCTTTTATTCATGCGCCCCCCCCCCCCCCATTTTTTCC
>NW_015525711.1:0-989 GCF_001515645.1 Sinocyclocheilus grahami
AATAATGTACAGTATTTGAAAAATAATGTTTTTTTTTTATATTAAAGCATGTCAACATATTCCGTTACACCAATCTTTAAAAAAGCATCATATGACCCCTTTAAAAAAAATCTCCGTCCACATGAAAACGCAAATGCAAGCTATGACGCACTGTTAAGAGCATGCCTAACCAACAGGTGGCGATATAATCTCAACCGTAAAACCATGTTGGCCAATCAGAAGCCTGAAAAAGTCTCCAGTAGGCGGAGATAACAGCACACGTCACAAACCAAAAACATTTTTTGAAAATCTTAACCCTGGCAGGCATTTTCAAAAATGTTCGGTTTCAGTGAACTGGTGCTGCGTTTTCGTGTGGACGAATGACCTAACCGCGTAGAAACAGCTGCGGTTTTAAAAATAACCGCGTTCGTGTGGACAGGGCCTCAGTATCAAAACATTAGCTAGAAATTTAGAAACATAATCAAATGTAATCAGTTACAATCCTTTAATAAAGTAATTGAAATGGTTAGTTACACTTCTTATTGCATTTTAAATAGGGTAACTTATAATCTATAACCCATTACATTTCCAAAGTAACCTTCCCAACCCTATAACACACATATTCCTGATGCAAGTCACTTTTCTTTATCATCTGAAACATGCTTCAACTTGTATTATATATATAATGCAAATAACAACAAGATGCAAAACATTTGTGTATTTGTACAATGCTTTACCAAAATGCCAGTAGCTTCAATGTTGCTATTTTTTTAAATGAATGGCACTATAATTAGTTTGTTTTATACTTTTATTTTTCATTTCTGTTCTTAATAGCATTAAAATGTAAACGTAAATTATGTATTGTAGAGTGATGGATAATCAAATAAATGCTTACCTGTATTTTACCTTATTTCTGAATGTAATAAAAATGTAATAAAAAATGACTGACTTACACACCGATGTAGCCCCCCCCCACATTTCATAATGATCAAGTTTGTATTAATCCTCAT
>NW_015525712.1:0-988 GCF_001515645.1 Sinocyclocheilus grahami
TACGAGTCCGACTCTCTAACCATTAGGCCACGACTTCCCCCACACTTTAACCAAGTTACAACAGAACACAGTGGAATGCCAGAAAAGCTTCTAGACTCATTAACAAGTAGGTTTTAGGTTTATTGCCCATCTACACAAGGTTTCTATATTTCAAAATTAGATACAACCTCCAAAACATGGGGATTTTAAGATGCTAAGATCTAATTTCATGTTTTCCAGTATGGGAAAGGCTTGACATTTTTTGTTTATACTGTTAGCTACATCTGCGACAGTCATGCAAGGCATTTAGTCACCTAATATGCAAATGCTCTGAGATGCAGAATTGAAAGGCAGCCGGACGTAGACATGCCAGTGAAAAACCGGGTCAGGATCACGCAGAAATTGTAACTCTCTAATTTATGCTTTTCAGCAAATAATCAATCTTTCAATCTGAAGAGTTGGAGGGGAACATATAAGGCAAAAGTAATGATAATTAAAGGGTCCAAGTATTGGAATTGCTAAAACCAAGACAGAACTTTTCCCATTCAAATTAGCAATAACTCCACCTCTGCATCTAACACCGCAAGACCATTTTTTGTAAAAAAACCCAGCTTTCCCTTTCTTCCCTTCTTTTCTGTGGATAAACGTACATTGGCACATACATATTGGGAGCTAAAATGAATATTTCACCTAAGGACTCACCATCAAACCTGTCTTTAATGTGGTAATCACTGATTAATCTTCACCTGCACTCTTAAAAATAAAGGTTCTTTATTGGCGGTTCCAGGGAAAACCTTTAAAATCCATAGAACCTTTCCACTGGAACAAAAGGTTCTTTATATTGTTCAAATGTTCTTTACACTAAGAAAAAACTCGGGAAGGTTCTTTATAAGGAACCCAGAATGATTCTTCTATGGCATCAACGTGAATCCCCCTTTTGGAACCTTTATTTTTAGAACATTTTAATAATCTAAAGAACCTTTTGTGGAATGGAAAGATTCTATGGATG
>NW_015525713.1:0-988 GCF_001515645.1 Sinocyclocheilus grahami
AAAAAAAAAAAAACACAGTAAATTAAATATTGCATGTATATGTAGACAATTTGACAATTGCGTAATAATGAAAGGCAAATAAAATCCCAGTCAAACAAATATGTTTTAATTACACGATTTTATTTTGCGTCGCTATAAATTAAAAATTGCATCATTAATACAAAATTAAATATTATATGTAAATGTATGCATTTTGACAGTTTACTTGAATTAGTGAATAACGAAAGGGAAATATCTGACGTCACATGAATCCGGCTCTCGTTTTGGTCTGATTTCTTCAGGATTTTCCGCTCGGGTTTGTAATCAAGCATCCGAATTCCTGGAAACTGTGACGTTATTTCTTCATGTTGGAGCGTAGAGAAGAGGAACTGCAGTTCGTACACGTAAAAATCGAGTATTAATACCATGAAAACGTCCGAATCGGCATTAAAAATACACAACGTCTGACTTCACATGGAGTAAAAACACTTCAAAAATACATGACTTTGGTAATCGATCACGACTGACGAAAACCGAAGGAAAAAAATAAACAGACTTCCTGTAAGGTGCTGCAGTTTCCTGCCACAAGGTGGCAGCGACGAGCGTCTCTGTTTAGGGTCACAGGTCAGAGGTCACGTGGATACTGATGGTGGGCGAGCGCTGCCGGTGCTGGTGGGCGGGGCTTAGGTGTTCCAAATAAGCCACGCCCCCATCGTCCGCCTCCGCGATGTGATTGGCTGTGGGGCTGGAGGAGAGGACGCTGCTGACCTGCTCGAAGGAGCGCGAGAAGACGGAGCTAGCGGTGCGCGACAGACTCAGCGAGCCGCTCTTGGTCAGCGTAAGGCGCTTGAGCGACAGCAGCTCCAGGTTCTCACTCATGGCGCGGACGGTGGCCTGTTTGCGCGACAGCTGCTCCACGCCGGTCGCCGCATCCTTGTCTTTGCTGGAGCGGCCCGTCAGGCGGCGCAGACCCTTCCCGCCCGGTTTCCCGCCGCTGCTGCTGCTGCTG
>NW_015525714.1:0-988 GCF_001515645.1 Sinocyclocheilus grahami
GAAATAATATTTCACAATATTACTGTTTTTACTGTATTTTTGATTTAAAACATGCAGCCTTGCTGAGCATAAAAAACTTTGCTCTGAATAATAGTAAAAATACTTTGGTAATACAGGTATCAGCAGGCCACAAAGGCGTATCCATCAGCTGCAAATGCTCAAGCAATGGCTGCCAAAGTTGACACACTTAAAGAGGAGATGGATGAAGCTCAGAACAAAATGGAAATATGCAAGGTATGGATATGTGTCAGATTTTATTGCGGTTTTTAGGCAACCCTCGGTAGCACATTAAATCTAGTTTGATCTCTTTTTGTCTTTAGGATCAACTGGCAGCAGACATGTACAACTTTTCCTCCAAGGAAGGAGAATATGCTTGCTATTATGTGTTGGTAAGTCATTTCTAAGAGCAGAATACAGAAGACAAATAATGTCTGATAAAGTTCGATTTATACTGGAATAATGCATTTAACTTGCAAATAAGGTATCAGAATGACCTTTAATGATCTTCATTAAGAAACCGGTCAAAGATCAATGGTATTCATAGGTCTTCCTACTATACACTAGTAGCATATCCGGTCAGTGGAGTTAACTTAAGTGAATAAAGCTGTTGTTTATATACTATATTTTACAGTATATAGGCAATTATTAGATCATTCAGTCACAAAATTTTCGTTTTCTCAAACAAAAATAGAAAAAGTGTGAAGTTTTTGTGTATTTGTCTTGACAGTTGGTAGAAGCTCAAGCTGAATACCACAGAAGAGCTTTAGCGTCCATCGAGAGTGTCCTGCCCAGCATACAGTCCCAGCAAGGTGTGATAGTTTCTCTTCACTTCCTGGACAGTCCTGCACTGAGCATCTGCTGGATAAATGTTGCATATGAATGCACAACGTTTCTGAAATCATGACCTTATTAGTAGCAATTAAACACAGAGAATAGTATGGGGGATCTGTTTTGTATTCTGAAACGGAGAAGATATTTATCTGATCTC
>NW_015525715.1:0-988 GCF_001515645.1 Sinocyclocheilus grahami
AAATGTTTTTGGAATATTTTTCTATTGAAACTGTGGGAAAAAAGAACTAAAAGGGAATTTAAAATGGTGAAACCCTTGCAAGAATTGGTGGCCATTGAGAAATTGTGGTTCACATTCACATGTGTATATCCTGATTTAACATCTTGGTGTTAGAAAAGGTTAATGGAAATATTTTTGACTGTTAATGTGTGTCAGAGGACGCTGCGTTATTCATTATATTTATGTGCTTGTAGTGAGATGAAGTTATTTTGTCAGGTGTATTCATTTGAAGTAGTGCTGGAGATGTGTATTTGTGCAGATGCAAGTCTGCAGCGGGCTGGGAATGTCACATGCATTTCTGCAGACTTTTTAAAATACATTTTATTTCATATCTCCATATAATTTCTTATTTCCATATAATTTCTTTAAAGGTTGATCTCTTTTTTTTGTTCTCTCAATCAAAATAAAACCCCTAAAAATTAATCTCATGTCATTATTGTTTGTAGCCTCAGAAAGTCCCAGATGACAGCAGAATCTGTCCGACATTCACTACAAGTAAAGTTACTGAACTCTCAGTCTGAGTCCGAAAGACCCCGAGAGTCCTCCTCTTCACTGAAGACTAGAGACTACGTCTGTTCTTTTATAAAAGACCAGTTAAACCTTCTCCTCGGACTGAAAGAGAAGCGAGCAGCAGAGCTTCTTTACGATGTGTTGTTGTTACACGTATCTTCTGAGAGGAAAACCTTCCGAGGCTTGAACTGGAGTTTGATGGGGTCCTTGGGGACCAGGAGACCACTGGTGCCGAGCTCCAGAGGAACCTGTGAAGAGCAAGAGAAGGTGAGCGTGAGTGAAGGACCGCAGTCCTCCTGTGAGATGGTGAGGAGGATCCGTCTGCTCACCTGAGTCTGGTCACACACGGATACGTCGAACCTCTGCAGGATCTCCACGATGGCCAGCTTCATGCTCACCTGAGCAAACCTCATCCCGATGCAGTTCCTGGGCCCCAGAC
>NW_015525716.1:0-988 GCF_001515645.1 Sinocyclocheilus grahami
AAAAAAAATCTTACTAACCCCAAATGTTTGAACAGTAGAGTAAATTAGTATCAAATCAATTTAACACTTGCTATAAAGTAGAAGTTCAAAATTAAGGTTCTTGTTGAAGTTTCCATCAGAATGACTTCATAATTTGGGCTATTTTTTGTATTCATTACAGAAACAGTATAATGGTTATATATTTTTAAACATAAAAGGTAGAATACAGTATGTACTGTGCCATACGCACTGCATTCCATCCCTAACAGAGTCGATATTTTCTTAAGGTGAGGTCACCTTTCCCATTTTACTGAAATTTCATGGGCGATAGCAATCAAAAAAGTTCAGCATGCAGATTTCGCTCAAGTTCGAGTTAGTCACATCACATGAACTCGCCATGCTGACCAACAGAATACTGTGCAGTGTGCAAGCATTGCTTTATGAATCACTACATTATTAACAACAGACAACAACGCTTTTTTGCATGCAAAATTTCACTAATGTAACCACAACTTATTGTTTTCAGAAATTGCTCATACCAAGTAGTGGAGGTAATGGTGGCACGTTCGGGAATCGTATGCGTCCAAACAGCTTTCCCCCGGCTACAGAACAAATAAACAAGGTCACGATGCCAAAAAGGTTGCCGCCAGGAAGACATTCCTTCTCTGTAATGGACCACACAACCCCAAAAAGCACTACGGCCATGGACACTACAAAGGGGACAATAACAAACAGATACTGTGTTCACAGGAATAAATTACATTTTAAAATATATTAGGATAAAAAAACAGCTATATTAAATTGTAATAACATTTCATAATATTACTGTATTTTAGACCAAATAAATGCAGTCTTGGTGAGCAGAAGAGACTTCTTTGAAAACCTTTATAAATCTTACCAACCCCAAACATTTGAAAGGTAGTGTACATGTAATTTCTATCATCAGGTTTTGGAAGATCATTGCCCCTTTTCTAACCTTTGGTGATAATGGTAGCCAGCAGGCCTCTGG
>NW_015525717.1:0-988 GCF_001515645.1 Sinocyclocheilus grahami
GACACCTGCAGTTCCCTCTTCTGCTTTTGAGTTACTCACATCAGGATGTGAAATACAGAGGGCTCTGACTCCCCCAATTAAGGCTTGAACTCCCCAGGAAGTCAAAACAAAAGGTTTGGGTGGTGGGAGTCTAGCATTCAGAAAATTACACATTCAGAAATGGGGTTCGTCTGAGGAGGTTGCTATAGCAACAGTACACTTTCTGTTTGGATCATTATCCAGAACCCAGATCACCTCTATCATCATCATCATCACTATGAGCTCCACGTGCAATTAAACTCCCTATCAAAGCTGCACATGAAGACTTTATCAAAACACTTCCAGTCTGTCTTACAAACTCCAGCGGTTAGGCTAATGCATTTTTAAGACGGCTTGCTTGAAGGATCATTACATTTATGTACTCTATAAATTTATGTAGATAGCAATTCCAATAATTTGATGAGAAATTATCACAGCAGGTTGTAATTGTATACTGGAAAATCTGAGAGAACAGTTTGAGAGACTGTTGAGATATATAGAAGTTTAATTACACCATGGGATATTAAATAAAAAAGGCAATTTGACTTTGAATTTTTTTTTATTCTCACATTTTTTGTATCATGCAGTTCTGTGTTTATATCTCACAATTCTGACTTTTTTCTCAGATTTGCAAGATGTGAACTCAGAACTGCATGATATAAATACACAACTGCAATAAAAAAAAGTCATAATTGTGAGAAAAGTCACAATTACCTTTTTCAGTCTGTGGTGAGATAGGCTTCTATAAGATACTGAACAGGAGAAATTGCAGGAGATTTTTCTCAGGATTCAATCAGAGAAGCAGACGTCTCCATTTGCTCTTCATTCTCATTGCTGTCTAGGAGAAACAATAGAGATAGCAGAGATTACATTAACCTTTTATAAATCAAAAAAGACACAAAAACAATTAAATCTGACAAGACATTTTGGGAAAAGAGCAGCAGGTCCAACACTAAAGGCGGTTCTGCTG
>NW_015525718.1:0-988 GCF_001515645.1 Sinocyclocheilus grahami
CACCTACTTCAAAACAGCCACCATTGTACCAGTCCCAAAACACTGAAACTTTGCTCTCCATAAAAAATATATGTATACACATATATATGCATATTTATATATTTTTTTCATAAATATAGTGCCATTTGCACTTCTGGTTAGATGCTAACTGGATTTCATTGGCTCTGTGCTTGCTCTGCACAATGGCAAAGTTTAATCAAATCTAATCTCATTACTGGTATGTCACTTTTTTGTAATTTTTTCTTTTCTTTTTTTTGTGACAACTGAACTGTTCACAACTGCTTTCAATTTTCCCTTCCCTTTCAACTGCTTTTAATTAGTATTTCATAAAATGTAAAATGTCTAATTAAAGGGCACCTATTATGCAAAATCCACTTTTACATGGTGTTTGGACATAAATATGTGCTGGCAGAGTGTGAGCACAACCACCCTACAATGATAAAAATCTGATTAGACCAGCTGTTTCGATTTTCTGAGCAGTGTGACATCACATTGTTTAGGCTCCGCCCATGGCTGATGACTGACAGTGCTGCATTACCGTAGTTTCTGCTCTCAGAGAGTTTTCATCAAACATTAATTCCTGACCTCCATTTTTTCATGTTTCACTCAGACATATATGAAAATATGATCAGAAAATGTTGTATTTGTTGACTGTAAACTACAATCTTAAAATGTCTCGAAGTACATTTTGATTTATGAACAGAAATTTCTTGATTTGTTACATTTAAACTCAATTTTTACATTTTTAATGTTATTTTAAAGTGGTTCTATAGTTGATCGTGTATCATAATTACATTACAATTCACAAACCTTTTGTTTTTGTTTTTTGGTCTGACTAAAGATTCTCCAGACTTGAAATGTAGCTAGTATCCTCAAATCCTAGTTTTGTCTTTGTTTTAGTTTATGGCTGTATAATTATTTATTTACTTATATTGTTTTCAGCTTTTAGCAGCATTTTATTTATTGCACTGTATGGTGTTTACTCATA
>NW_015525719.1:0-988 GCF_001515645.1 Sinocyclocheilus grahami
CCCTCTGGTGGAGTTCATGGGCACTCCAGCTGGAGATCGTGACAGGAATTAAGTAAAAGTGAGAAAATGATCATAGAATTTTCATATTTGGGCGAATTTCCCTTGAACAATCAGCACCAAATATCCCTCACAGCCTTGTTGTCATTCATAAAAAATGTATATTGTGTCTTTCCTGACCAAGGCCTATGATTTAACACAATTTGATTGTGTCAGGCGATTCCATGCTCTGACTCACATTTTATTCTGGCAGCATATGAACGGATTTTAACATTCAAAAAGCCTGATGGATCCTATGGAGCTTGGCTAAACCATCCCACAAGCACCTGGTAAATTTGGTGTGCATTTATATGGCGAAAATATGCCAAGTCAAACAAATGTGACTTGTTCTGTGCTGCACTTGCCTCATCCAATAAATATTTTATCCAATAAAATGTTTAGATTTAGAATCCCAAACTATTTAAATTATAAGATTGCTTCTCACTTCTCATAGGTTGACTGCGCTGGTGGTGAAAGTGTTGTCTCTTGTGGCTGAAAGACAGATAGAAACTCTTGAACAGCAAGGAACAACAGAGAAGATGATTTCGCAGGAAGACATCCGCCATGCAGTCACTTATCTGATTAAAACACAGAGCTCCGATGGGTCCTTTACTGATGCTAATCCAGTCTATCACAGGGAAATGCAGGTCTAAATGCTTTCCATCATTTGTCAGTAAACTAAAGGGTTTTGCAAAAAGCTTTACCTTGTCAAACACTTTATAAAACAACACGTCAAACATTGCAAAATAGCATAAACAGGAATTTCATTCCTGTGGTACTGCAGCAAATGTGCTGATATTTAGTGTATCTGTTGTAGGGAGGTATTGGAGGAGTTGAGCAAGATGCCTCTTTAACAGCTTTCATCACGATAGCACTTTGTCGCTCCCTCCCTTTCTTGGACAAAGAAGTAACTGATGTGGTAAGAACCAGTGATTGCACCAGTTACACTGGC
>NW_015525720.1:0-988 GCF_001515645.1 Sinocyclocheilus grahami
ACCAAAACACCCAAGCCAGCTATTATGACCCATTAGTCACTAATGTGCACAAGACGAAGGCATGAGATTAATTAAAGTGCACAGTGGAAAAGATGAAAAGACAGTTGATCATTCAGTTTAATTTATTTGTATGATGCTTATCTTGTCCATGGAGTAGTCTGAGAGGGATTGTGCTGAACCGTTTCAATGGTTATAATTTTTTTTACTTTTTTACTGTATTCTGAACTCATTATGGGTGTTTGTATTAACTCTTGCAGATCCTCTCATAGTATAGTTTTGAAATATGCAAAACATTTCCATATAATACCACAGACATAGTAGTATAGCAGTACAACCCTCAACCCACCCCCCGAATGTGATTCCAAGGGGGGCCTGAGTCAATATGCTGTTCCGGGGGCCCAGAAACCATAGCGTCCACAGGCCCTGTCTTTAGGACTCTCAGAAAGTGCAGTGTTTTAGAATGACAATGGTTTTGTGGGGCCAGGTCAGGTCAGTAGAAATGCAAGTAGAGCAACCTGAATCATCTGTTCATTTCCATTGCAGTGCTGTTAATGTTAAGAAAATGAAACCCCCTGTTTCCTGTTACTGTTGATCAGCCCAGTCATGTTGTTAGGAAATGTATTTACTGCTGTGAGTAGCTGTACAGGTAAACATATATTCAGGATGCATATAGGTATAGTCCAGGACTGAAGTCAGTCAGGAAATTGAGTATCCAACTGTAGACAAAATTGCATATGGTCAAGTTTTAAGGTTTCTAGAAAAGCCCTTAATATAGATTAACCAACCATTCAGATGATCAAGACAAGTATGCCTATAAATAATTATTTAAAGGATTTATACAGTGTAGCAGCTTATATGTAATAGATTTAATATTTCCATTTTTGGTATATATCAAATATCCAGATGGTAGAGACAGATCTTTCATTTGCTGGCATATGATGTGACCCCCACTGTTCATTTAAAATTAGTGGAGGAATCTGGGAATATA
>NW_015525721.1:0-987 GCF_001515645.1 Sinocyclocheilus grahami
GATTGAGGTGTCTACCCTGCAGCAGGATTTGGGGTAAACCTTTGGCCCTTGTGGTGGATGAGCAGGTGACTTTTTTTAAGAGTCTTGGCACTTCTTAGTGAGTCCTAGCAGAGCGGATGGATACGGGAGGGTGTGTCTAGGGTGTGTGCGGGGCAAAAAAACAAAAAAAAGGGAGTTGTCCATTTTCAGCCATCCAGGGATTGATCCAGGCTGTCCAGGGTGAGCCGACTGCGGTGGGGAGAGTTGGGGCTCGGGGGGCTGCTGGGGTTGGAGCTGTTGGAGGGGGTGGAATGTTTGGTCGAGTCAGAGTCAGGCTGCAAGTATAGAGAAAAAACAAGGATAAAGAAAGAAGATTAGCAGATCAGCTGCTTGTTGTCTAGTTGGTTTTAAAATTTTCGCACAGTATACATGCATTTAGGCCCAAGTCAGTGTTTACAGCAGTCTTATTATTGTTAACTAAAACTATTATAAAATTGTTTTCAGCAACTGAAATAAAGCTGAAATAAAATGTGAATATTATTGAAAAAAGTTAGTATTATGATTACTAAACAAAAACGAATAAAAATGAAAAAAAAAAGACTAAACCTTTCAAATTAAGGTCAAGTATTAGGATTACATAAAACTGAAATACAAATAAAATGTAATAGAAATATTGGGGGGGAAAAACTAATTTACACAATTTTTAATACAAATTTACACAAGAACATTTCTAAATCTTAAATTAAAATTAAGTTAAAGTTTACTAAAACTGGGGAAAATTTTTTTTACATTTCAATATTGGGGAAAAAAGCTATAAATTTACTCTAAATCCTACACTAAAATTAAAATGAAACTAAAAACAAAGAAATTCAAAATATTAATACATACTATAATATAAAAAAATTGAAAGCTAAATAGAAAAAAAATTACCTATTTACCTAACTCTATACTAAAATTTAAATGAAAAAAGCTAATTCAAAATATTAATAAATACTATAATAGTATATA
>NW_015525722.1:0-987 GCF_001515645.1 Sinocyclocheilus grahami
ACGTCGTACATCTGTGCTTTTGATAAAGGTAGCAGTAAACATGTTCCTGAACCTGCTTTTAATGTCCTCAGGAAAGAGCAACAGACAGAAAAGAGAACATCCTGTTCATCTCGGCTTTCATTTCCTGCTGGGATTTTTGTGTTCTTCTGTGAAACTGGTGTTTGATTATAGAGCAAATTAAACCCAGCTTCCCGAAAGATGCATGTTTGATTTACAGGGATCCCTGATGGCATGAAGAAACACTTCAAGAGTCAAAATAGTGTTTATATCATAAAAATGATATGATCAATAAGTCATAGCAACACCAATTTCAACTTCATGTTTTAAGTTATATGAGATTCAACTCGATTTGTAAAGTCAAGCTGAATTGACTTGTACAGCCAATTTGAAATAAATTCAAGGCAACAACTGAACTTAAGTTTTTAAGTAGCAGTAGGTGGAATTTGTTTACAATAACCTACTGTTTTTGTGCCATTGATCTGCATTGCATCTCGGCCTCTCTAACTTTGAGTTTTCCTCTGGTTAAATCTCTAGTCATGTGCTGATGTCAGATTGTCTATGCAAGTACTTTCATGTTTCCTTTGCCATTCAAAGTCCTTCCAGCTCTGAATACTGTTCTTGTTCTCTGCCAGAGAGCAGCCAATCACATTAATGAATCCTCAAACCGTCATTCTCGTGAATTTCTTAATGCAATCCAACGTCTTTACATCCCTTCTCAGGATTCTGTTTTCATTTCTACAGAGACTCATTCTGCTATTAATGGCTTTTATACACGCTTCTAGTCAGATGCTGTTTTATAAACCCTGTTTTTGAGCTAAAAGCAAAGGAAATCAGAAGAAAACCATTCGTGTTTTTTTTATGAATCTGTACAGTGAGTTGAAAATAGTTCTGGATGACCATGTTAAAAACTTTTTTTTTTTTAGGCTTTGGCATTGATTTTTTTTTTTTTTGTAGTTTTATTGTGTATATTAGCTAGAGCAGCTTGGG
>NW_015525723.1:0-987 GCF_001515645.1 Sinocyclocheilus grahami
ATAAATTCTATTGTTTTGAGAACTATTGACAGTGTTTTCTTAGTTGTGTAGTTATATTGCTTCATTTTTACAATTAGCCATTTGTTTACATTTCCTTTGTCAAACAGTCAACTCCATTTGTATAAGCACTATATTCTTAAACCATCCTTCAGTAATATCAACATGCAGTCCAGTCTTGCATCCATGAAAATAATAGTTTTTATTTCAGTATTGCAAGATTAGGCCGCACACACCAGCCGATCCACATAACTGCTGTTGAAAGACTGTTTTGTGCCTCTATCCCTATTTCCTCATTAAATACAGAATGTGCCACCGGGGGAGCCAAGATAACAAAACTTGTTCACTAATTTCAGATAACATTTACACACATATTTCAAGATCCATTCAAAATGAACTGAAACATTAAAGTGGTCATAACAACAACAATAAGGCTGATGATACATGGGGCAACTTTTTGAGCAATGTTGCCAAGCAACTTTGGGCAATGTTGCCATCAATGGGCAACCAGGTGAGATACAGGGCCCACGACCGATCTAAAGTATCCAGACAGAAATTTGTTGCCCATCCTCAATGAGAATGTGCTCAAGCAAAATTGCTGAAAAAGTTGCCCCATGTATCATCAGCCTAAAAGAATGCATGGCATAATCTGCAAAAATGCTGATGCAGACTGCATATAGGTTTGAGCTTTTTTTTCAGTTAAATATCTAAAACATCTTTCAAAACAAGATTAATGTGAGATTGTCATGTGTTAGTTGTTAGTTTTGCTTACCTGCAGGATCTTCTACATTTTGCTTCATCGATATTGTCCTCGTCATCCCCCCACACATCTACAGCAGAGAATATTAATGCTATCAGGACAGCACAGCAGCACACCAGCGCAAAGATCACAATGCATTTGTGCTGAGACTGCAAGAAACAAGAGGAAGAAGCAAAAACACTTATTCAGAGCTAGAATTTGTATATGAGCAGTTGCTTTGAAGTGGAGAC
>NW_015525724.1:0-987 GCF_001515645.1 Sinocyclocheilus grahami
TGTGTCTCGTCTTTTGTCCCGCAAAATTGCTCAAAAAGTTGCCCCATGTATCATAGGCTTAAGCAACATGACCACTTACATCCCACATCTTGAGAACGTTGGAGTCATCCTCCAGCAGATAGGTGGAGGGAGCACGGAGGACAGCAGCTCATCATACATGGATGTCAATATCTCCTTCAGTGTGAGAATTAGAGACTTGAGTATGAGAATCTTGATTTAACATGGAATCTAATCAGCACCGCCACACAATATCACCCTAAAACGTCTGTATGTATGACAATACAACCGAAATCACTCAACTGTAGTTTCTTTATCCGCCATTGAGAAGTGTAACATATCCTGAAAAGCTGACTCAGTACTTCAGACACTTTTCCAGTGGGATCAATTTTATTTATGGTTCTTCAGGTTGATGTTCATAATTTTGAGAAACTCTGAGCAGATCTTCACAAATAAATAAGCGATTAAGCCAAGGTTTATGTACAGTGTACTGTTAAAAACAAAAGAAAAAAACCCTGCAAAATATCACATTTTGAACTTCGACTGTCAACTACAAGTATAAACCTGACACACTGAAAAAGTACCAAAAATTTACATTTGCTGTCAGTTTACTCATCCTTCGGACAACTAAGATGTAGGCTACTTTCTTTCTTTAGGAGGACACTAAAGATGATTTTTAACTGAAGTCGTGTTCCTTGGTGATTCATAAAATTCAAGTCAACAGGTGCCACCACTTTGTAAGTAAAAAAGCAGATACAGACAACACATTATAACATTATGAGCAGGAAAATGAGAGTCTGGAGCTCAAGATTTCTGTGCCACCATGGATATTAATTTTGTGTTGCTTGTTTATGTTTTTTGACTCGCAAAGTGATGGCACCCATTGAGCTGCATTTTATGAATCACCAAGGACCATGAGTTCAGCTAAAAATTTTCTTTTGTTTGACTGAAGAAAGAACATCAGCTACTTCTTGCATGGCCAGAGAGAGA
>NW_015525725.1:0-987 GCF_001515645.1 Sinocyclocheilus grahami
AGAGAGCTAAATTTATAGGTAAAAAGGAGAAGTGAAAATATAAGCCGACAGATTAAAAATAAAAACGTTCTGATTTAACGTTCTTACCATTGTGTTTCATATGGAGGGCCAACTTAAATAAAGTAATTAAAATGTGTAAATATTTAAATTATCGTTATGTAAGTATGCGTAAAGACAGATTTACAATTCTCGCATTTCGTTTTAAGCAAAGTTGACTCATATCGTTGAAATACAATTCAAAATTAAATATTGTGACTTTTAAAAATTGGCATACGTACACAATATTTAGGGCTAGTATAATCTGTTGGTAGATGTTGCAGAGAGCATGGTTCAAGGACATTCAAATCACTCACAAACGCGCAACAAAATAAGGTACTTTATTTTGAAATACATATTTCCAGCTTCACACTTTTTTTTTAAAAACTCATGACATAGCGCTTGTTGGCGTGATGTGTTGATTCTGGAGGTTTGATCGTTTGACTTGAGTCGCCAAATCTCCAAATGACTGATGCCATTAATTCGGGTTTATACTGTAAATAGGGAATCTAAAGGTCGCCTTTGAAGGTGAGTGTACGGTGCACAGCAGTATTTGTATGTGTCCTTTAGACACGTCGTTACAGTAAGTGCTTACTATATCGTTTATATAACCTAGAACCTTTTATTTGAACATCACTCATATATGTTAGTTCAATATATTTCATGATATAGCCACACTTTATTTTTGTATTTCTACAAATCACTAAATAATTGTGTTCTAACTTTGCCAAGCTAGATGCCGCCACGCATTGAAGACGTAATGAAACTGTGTTGTGAGGTATCCGCAAACCAACAAGTAAAAACCGCGGTAAAGCAGTCTGGAAAAGGAGCGGCGGCCGCTGGTGGTTTGGCTTTTGCAGGAGGCTTAATAGGGGGTCCATTGGGAATTGCAGTGGGCAAGTCCATTCATGCCTTACATACAGCATACAACCTTATATATATATATATATA
>NW_015525726.1:0-987 GCF_001515645.1 Sinocyclocheilus grahami
GAGTCTTTCTCCTAACCATTGTTTGTTCTCTAGCCATAGTGATATGACTCACGAATCCCCACCTCTAGTGCAATATTCACAGGATTTAGTGTGGCTAACAGTCTTGGACGAATGATAGATTATTACGAAATGGGAAATATTTACGCCTTTGTCATTGCAAATGAATTCCACTCAGGCTCTGAACCGCAAGCTTGGCTAGCCAACTCGACTCAAACTAACCCCAAACGAACTCGCTTCCTTCTACACCCACCAGCTGAACCCCCACCTCTTGACCCACAAGTGATACCAGCTCTCTCTAACCAGCGGCCCGGAGACTCCTCTCTGTAATTGGGTCTGAAGTCTTGCGTAACAGCTATATCCCACGGTTGAGCTGGCTGAGGTGCGGAGAGTGAGCCAAATTCACTCAGTTCCCCTTTACAAAAGAAACCAAAACACCCTCAGAAAAAAACTACATCTTTTTTAAATCAACTAGTTGTATTTAATCATATATGTATAGAGCCATTTAAAATTATGTAGGCGGTGTTTTAGATTCTTATGACCCTGATTATGCTTTTGAGGGTATTTACATAAGAATCACAGTTGTGTTGAAAAAGAAAAAAATGGAGAGCAATGAGATGGAACCGGATACTTCTTTTTGACTGTAAGTTGGACTATTTTTTTTATGTGACACTGAGTAAAAGCAAAAAGACAAGACAAAGACACAACCTAATGGCAAATGTCCATCTGATTGTGTAATAAGGCTAAGTATCCATACAGATTGCCTGTTTTGATTCTGATTCACAGGCTCTTAATTCAGCTCTATTCGAAGAGGTTCTGATTAATTTAGGTATATTTCTGTTTGTTTGTTTTTTTGCTTCAGAATCAGACTGCACAATTTGTGCTATGTATTTTTTAAATAACTTAAAAGAACTGATTCGTAAGAGTCATTTATTCAAGAATCAAACTACACAGTTTGTACTGTATATTTTTTGATTCTCTAAAAAGAAC
>NW_015525727.1:0-986 GCF_001515645.1 Sinocyclocheilus grahami
AACAAAAACGTCTAAACGAGAAAACTAACAAATACACATTTAAAACGGCATGATATTATAAATTATGTAAAATATAGTGATTTAAAAATTTTGCGAAACTAAATTAAAACAATATGAACAAACAAAAAACATCAAAACGTACAACTAATACATATGAAACTGTACGATATTTAAAATTATGTAAAAATATAACGAATTAAATAAAAAAATTAATTTTGCGAATGTCAAACTTGATTTTACAATACAAACACACAAAAACAAAAAACCAAACAAACACATTTGCGCTGTAAGATAATCATTAAACATATCAAAATTGAGCTACTTACGTTTAAATTTTATTTTGTGAAAAATAAACTGGTTTAAGCAAACAAAAAACGTCATAACGAACACGTATGAAACTAAAAATAACGTAAAATACAGCAAATTTAATGAAAACTTTTCTGTGAATGCCAAAAACCTGATTAAACGATATGAACAAACAAAAACGTCTAAACGAGAAAACTAACAAATACACTTTTAAAACGGCATGATATTATAAATTATGTAAAATATAGTGAATAATTTTTTTTAACTAAATTAAAACAATATGAACAAACATCAAAACTACAACTAATGCACATGAAACTATATATTTAAAATTGTTAAATATAGCGAAATCTAAAATAAATTTTACAAATGTCCAAAAAAAAAAAAAAAAACACACATTTGCGCTGTAATATAATTAAAAATAGAAACATTTAGCGATTTTCATTTTAATTTTATTTTGTGAAAAATAAACCGGTTTAAACAATATGAACAAACAAAAATGTCGAAACTAAAGCACGAACAACACATGAAACTGTGTGATAATATAAAAAATAATGTAAAATACAGCGAATTAAATGAAAACTTTATTTTGCAAATGTCAAAACCCCATTACACGATACGAACAAAAACGTTACAAAACAAAAATAAAACCATGTTTAAAACTGTATAATATAAAAAAT
>NW_015525728.1:0-986 GCF_001515645.1 Sinocyclocheilus grahami
TTTTTTCTGACTGTATACTAGCCTACAAGGATGCCTTGTTTTGTTTTTAAACTTTACACAGGTACATTTTAACAATATATGTATTAGCTCTCTACTTTTTTTAAGTAGCAAGCATGTCACAATTATTGTTTTAATGTAAAGCACATGTTTGTTTAATGGCATTAGCTTTCTTAGGAGAATGTACAGACTTAGACTGTTTACATACAATCTTGTAGTAATATATTATATTTAGCTATTATTATGTTGTAATGCTTCATATTTAAAACAACAATAAATGTGGATGTTAAGAATTAGAGATTAGGATTTTTTAAAGAATATTATTTTCGACAATTTGAATTTAAAATTTACATTTGAAGCTTTGCCTTAAAACGATCTTCAGAAAAATATTCTTCAGATGTATATTTGGACATCCAAAATATTATAACAATATACATAATATACAAAGTATACATTTCTCCCTTAAGTTAAAATACAAGAAGACAATGGCAGTTAATAATAATTTTATTAAGAATGTTTTGTGAATTTGGCACCAGAAATATATAACGGAGCTATTAAAGATGGCCTGTGTCACTATGTATCATTCTCTAAACCTTCAGTGGAAATCTCGCTTTGTAAAATTGAGAAGATCTTGAGACAGTTCACTCCTTGACCTCAATCTTTGTGGAAAACAGTTGGCGTAGACATTGCTGGCCTTTGTGTTGGAACTTTCCGTAGCAAGTAAATGAAGACTAATTTGTCTCTTTAGTTTGCTTGCTACTTTATCCCACCGAATTAAATCCCTTCAGATTAGTGTAACCACACATGTAGACTAGAACAGTCTAATATGTGACCTCTCGCTTACCCCATTAGTGTCTAAGTGAAAGCATTAACAGGCTAATTTTGAGCTGGTTCTTTTTATATCAGAGCAGTGTGATGCTGTAGAGTCCTACTGTTTTTCCACAGCCACACATAATACTTAAAATCTCACATTTAAAGGGATTTAACTC
>NW_015525729.1:0-986 GCF_001515645.1 Sinocyclocheilus grahami
GAGATTAGTAACTGTTTATGTGTACATCAGCTTAATAAATCAGGTCTGTGTGTGCGCGCGCGGATAGAAGGATACAAAGGGAACATTGTCTTGATTGTGCAGGAAGTGCATGACAGCGATTGGACAGTTGCTGATCCAGGTGCAGAGCAACATGAGGAGGCCGACCTTCGTCTGCACCCTACTGCCCTGTACACAGAAACAAAAACACACAATTATAAGGTCATACTCATACTGCCATACACATTTATATTGAGATACGCACATCTTTAACATCTGAGAAATGAGCAAATATGTTAATAAGAAACTACTGCAAGAAAGTCACATTACATTGTACAACATCTGTCATTTTTAATAAAAACTAATTTTAGACAATATTTCCAAAGTCTTCCAAATCATATTTGCTCATTTCTGTAGAAATACAATAAACAGCAAGATTGCAGAGGGTTGCTTTTTTGAGTGAGAAATGTGCCGAGTAGTTGGAGCCCATCTAACCCTTGTCTTTGACCTGTTTTGCAGTTGATTTTACAAAAAAAAAAAAAAAATTCAATAAAAGGACTTTTTAAATTAATTTACAGATAATAAAATTAATTTACAGATAATAAAATGAGAATTACAAACTGAAAAATGTTTGCTGTTAGAGGGTCAAATTATATTCAACATCTATGAGCTTAAGACTAAACAAAAACAGACAGAGAGAACTGATTGTGTGTGCCATTTCGATTTTAAGTCACCAAAAACCCAATCCACGTTCTATCACAGCATATCTGCAATCAGTAACTGTGAATAACAGATGAGTTTTATTCAAAAGTCAAAGGAAAAGGTTAAAGGCTTTCCAAGATTTGACAATTTTCTGAACTATCTACCAGTGTGTGCACGCACACACACACACACACACTTTGAGTTAATTAGCTTTTGAGGATAAAATGCCATCAGGATAACCTAAAAAAAAGACTTTCCATTAATAAAACAAAGATGTAAAATATTTA
>NW_015525730.1:0-986 GCF_001515645.1 Sinocyclocheilus grahami
GACTCGAGTTAAAAACATGATGAGGACAGATATTGGACTATTGCCGGTTCCTTGTGCACTCTGGAGCCAAAGGGCCATTCCTGCCGGGACGGGAATGACCAATCATTAAATGGACAAAGTGCAGAGACGTAAAAGCGCTGATCCACAGGGTTCGCTCATTTTGGTGAGAGAAAAACATGGAGCTTCACTGTGAGTGTTATTAGAAAAAATTATGTGACAAATTTGCTATAAAGAAATTGCCAAATTGCAAATCAAAGGTTAACTGAATGACTGAATACACTTCATTACATATTTCCTTTCCGCTCTCTAAGGATGATTTTATTAGTAATTTCATCATTTACACAGACTTCAGTTTTATTGCTTAAAGTGAATCAGAATAATATTTAGTTAAAACTTTTCTTTAAAAAGCACAATTTAAATTAAAGGGATAAAGGCACTACTTCTCAATTTAAACAAATGTATATTTTAAATGTTATTATAAATGTTGCCATTCAAATAATAAATTCAAAGTGATTCAAAATATATTTGAACGCTGAAAAAATATACACATTTCATTTCTAAATATAAAGATATGTGAAATGTTTTGTTCGAGAAGTGTTACAATTCTTATTTATTTAGCAGTGATGAGCACAATAAAAATAATAAAAAATAAAATATTTTAACATCAAAGTAAATACACGTTTCAGTTTTAAAAGTGATATGCGATGTTTAGCTTGAAAAGTGTATTTATGTATTTATTTTTATTTATTTGACAGTGACAAGCCAACTGGAAATCATTGGGAGGAGCAGAAGCCAAGCCACATTTACACTCACATCACCACTATGAACATTTGCAGCAATATCACGCCTCCAACAAAGCTCAACTTTAATGTTTTTATGCAGGTTTGACAATTATCTGAACAGTATGCGGGAAACTTGGCCTTGTGCTAAGTAACAGTAACTAAGTAAGTAAATTATAATACAGGAACTCTGCTTGTGTGTTTTGT
>NW_015525731.1:0-986 GCF_001515645.1 Sinocyclocheilus grahami
TCCAGACAGCACTGCAGCTCAAATGTGGCCCATGAGGTTGATGTAGGACGTAGGCAATCACTCTGCAGTCACCTAAATTACCATGGCTGAGGTGATTTATTTACCTTAAGATGAATGTAACTCCACTCTCCTGCGATACTAATAAACTAGTTTTTGAAAGTATTCTGCACTCTCTAAATTCCCGCAAGTAAACTAGTAGAATTCACTTTCACAGCAGCTTATAGTACATCTTACAAGTTTATTTCTTAAATCGCTCCTATCACTCTCATTCAGTTCCTCTCAGCTTCATACCTTTGCTTCTCTTCATTTTACATTTATTCATTTAGCAGACGCTTTCATCCAAAGCAGCTTACAAATGAATTTTGTTTTTGTGGATGTGTGCTGTAGCAGTGTAGTAATGTTATTCAGAGATATTATGTGGTTTTGCTGTCAGATCCCAGGTCGACCTCTATAATTATCCATGATGGAGAGGTCAGGCAAAGGTAGACTGTCCTAATAAAACTGCTGGGTGTTTATGAGCAGGATGTGACCCACTAAGTCACTTTTTTTTCCGTGCTGAGTTTTGAGCCATTTTTTTGTAATTTGAGTAAAGGTAAATGGATGTTCATAATTTGTACACTTACCCAACCTTACAGTATTATTAAACCCTGCAGCATGAGCATCATCACCGTTGTGAACTCCTTTACATTTCTAATTCTATTATAATTCTTAAACAATTATATTTTGTACAAATAATTCCTAAACAGTTATTATATTTTGAATATTTGTACTTCTAAAAAAATCTATTTACACCACAGAACTATTTACAGTGCAGTGCACTCTAGGCAATATTGGCATCCTTGGTAAATATGAGCAAAACAGGCTGTGGGTTGATGTTAATTCTTTTACAACATTTATTCTAACTCTAATCCTGCCTTCATTTAATATTTTGTACTGAATTGCAAATTGTCCTTTCTCTTTGGAGTGTTACAAGCTGTTCGTGCATA
>NW_015525732.1:0-986 GCF_001515645.1 Sinocyclocheilus grahami
AAAACATTTCGGCAATTCCATAAATGTAAATCAGATCTTTAAAACAGGATTATCCTCTATGAGGTGATGTTATTCAGAGTGAAATGACTGACCGCAAGAAATCAATTCTGCAAATTAGAGAAGGATGAATCAGACGGCACCCATGTGGACATGGAAAATCAATAAAATAATTTAAAAGATAAAGGCACCGGGTCCTTCAAATCTCCCCTGTGGTTATACGTGACAGTTTATTCTCATTAAAGTTTTTGATAAAATGCCATGCAATGGAATCTGAGGACTCATGCATTAACTTTGTATACATAAGCAGAATGAGCCATACCACCTTCCTGTACGGGGTGAGTAAAGTTGGCGGAAACCAGTTGTTTCTAATAAGTAAGTCTATGATGAGGCCTTTGTTGTAACTGATGACTCAGAGATGTTTCAGAGACTTGGCATTTCTGCTGCATTAGCTTTATCGCTATATTTAGAGTTGCAATGCACTTTCTGGCTGAGGGATAACATATCTAAATGGCTTCAATAGAAAATATGATGGCAATCATATTTCATACCATGTGGTGGTGCTGCAGTCCAGTTCCTTGTTCTGTCAGAAGGAGATTTTTTTTTAAATAGCAGACCCAACAAGCACAGCAGGTGAGTTGGATTAATGTTTTTTTTTTTTTAAATAGACCTAAACTAAAAAAAAATGGTTTTGTGCTTTAGTGCCATCCATTCTTTTCTCAGCATGCATTGCGGCATGATTAATTAATATGATTGTGTTATTTGACTGTTTGCCAGTTTTATGTACATTGCTGTTGCTTGTTTTTGTCATAGTAATGAACTTGTCACATTACCGTTGTTGTGATCTACTAAGTTTTAAGGTCTGTGTTTGGTGTTTATGAACGTTTTAATCTCACAAGTGTTCAAAAAAATTGGAATACTTCAAACCATGCAAAGAAAGGAAATTATTTACTTAGAACTATTTTAAAGTCTTAAAAAACTTAAGAAAA
>NW_015525733.1:0-986 GCF_001515645.1 Sinocyclocheilus grahami
ACAATATGTCAAACCTTTAAACCGCAGGACAAAAATCAACCTGCAGCAACAGGTTCCAAGTATACAAATTCTGCGGGAAACTGACAAACTTGGCAACGGTGCTACTGGAAGCATTAAGTATTGGTTAACAGTTGATGGTTTGTAATGTTTATAATGGTATTTGTAGTGCAATACATTAGAGAGTCTGTGATGGTTTCTATTGTGCTTTCTTCACTTGAGTACCTGATAGGTTAATTTTTTTACATATATATATAGGCTATGCCTTCCCTTTTCTCTTCATAGAAAAAAGGAAAAATTTTAGGGAGTTATTAGGACTCCAGCAGTGTTCATCAAAGCATAGTTCAAGTGAAAGGAACTTGCAGCAACATCTTTCACCATAAAATGAATAAATAAAACAGAAAATGGGTAATTAAGAAGGAATGAAAGAGCAAAGCTGCTTACAAAGCTGGTTTGAGATTAAACCTCAAACAATGCGATACTGAAACCTAATTGTTTCTCATATGTTACTTATAATGGACAGAACTGTAGCTGGATAAAGACAAAGAGCTGCTTTTAAACTGCGGTAAAGAAAAACGGACCATTATTCACAACACTTTTTCAACATTCTGAATCTGCAATTTTATATTAGTAATTTCAAAATTTTTTTGCTCCGGGAGGTCGCGTTTGTGATCAAAATTGTCAGGCAGAACTGAATAGAAACATTTTTCTAAGGTTAACTAGGAAAAGCTTCATCAAAAAGCAGAATATTTTACAATTGTATGCAGTGTCATTGACATATAAAAACAAAGAATGATAACAATAGATTGTAAATGATTGCAGTGCACTTGTCATACTAGTCATACTGAACTGAGATTCATTTACAAAGACACAATTCTCTATCATGCTGGTTGATTGTCAAGGTTGCATTCTCAGTATTGCCACAAAGGAGTACTTGAATAGACATTAGCATAAACTGCCTTCTTCTATGGTCAGTTCAGAGTCCCTTT
>NW_015525734.1:0-986 GCF_001515645.1 Sinocyclocheilus grahami
TATATATATATATATAGCTAGCAGTCTGGTGAGTAAACTAAAAATTTTACTAGCCAATGGCGATTCAATTGCCAAGGTCTCCGTAGAGGGTTGTGAATCTATTTATAAGCAAGGAAAATCATGGGCAAAAAATCTGATGCAAAAATTAAATGAATACTAACTAGTCAAAAGAGACAGCCTAAATTATTTCATGATTTGTAATAAGTTCTGAAGTGGTTTGGCAACAAAAAACAATGTAAAGGGAGGATTGCGACTCAGTCAGCTGTAATGCCATCACTAGCTAAGCATGGCTTGTCCATTATAAAGCAGACCTGTAAATCTTTGAGTTGGTTGAGTGAGTATGACCAGGTTCTTGTTTATAGTGTCATCCATAATGATTAACACAAGAGAAACACAAACAAACATATTGTAAACCACATCTACATTCCTCTGGTGCTGAATAACTGTTTCTATACATAGAAATCAACAAGAAAGGCTATGCCTGAGATTGAACTGCCTACCTAGACAAATTTTGGGCATCATAAGCATGTCTAGGTAGACCGGTTATTAGGTTTGAGACCAATATTAGATTTGCATATCAGACTGCAGCAGCATAAAGTTATAAATATCTTCTGTATAGATTTTAAGGTGCATATAAGGCCTGTAAAACTGCTCTTACGTCTTACATCGCAGTTGAGATAAAGGCTCACTGTTTGAGACAGGTTGAGTAGTTATCTTATTTATCATATGTGCGGCTTGGTATTTGATTTAACTTATTTTTTGAGAACAGTCAATATTTAATTTCTTCAAACATGATCTTGTCATGTGGATGTGAAGTTTGGAATCCAAGATAAGTGATCGTCAGTTTGTTTACAAGACAGAGGGAAAACAAGTTCAGGATCAAGAATGGCTTTCATTGAATTTGTATTGATACATTGCAATGGCAAGCCACTTTAGCACTTATTCCTTTATACAAACTAGTATCTTTTTGTGTAAGCACTTTTTTT
>NW_015525735.1:0-985 GCF_001515645.1 Sinocyclocheilus grahami
TGGGGAGTTAGTACTGAATCCTTTGTCAGCCTTTGGGGGTCTGCAGTGAATACCTGGAGTCTGACGTATGTCTTCGCAGTCCAGTCAACAGCCTCTATGCCAGGTGGACAGACGTGATACTAAGCCTTGCTGCCAAGTTCTTCACAGACATCCACCCTACGCTGGTAAACAGGTGGCACATTTTAGTCAATCCTGCAGTCACAAGGACCTCCTATACAGGAGTGCAGTAAGTGCAGGATTTGTGCAAAACTGGCTTCCACTTAATTCAAAGCACCCAGCCAAACCTGTGAAAAATTAAAGTGATATTTGTTCTAAAATACACTTATTTGTGAAAAGCCTTGTAGACCAGCTTAAAGTGGTCAAGGTGGATTTTGGAACATTGGCTTTCTACCAGTTTGAATCCAGTCCAGAAGATCAACCATGTACTGTAGAATAACCTGGACTGTGTTTTTTTTTTAAAACTCCATACACCTAGGTTGCATTTCTGTGATCTACCACTCTGGAGTTGCTGTCACCTTAATCTTGTTTTACCTGGATTTTTGGAAAATTTATTTGGCAGAATATTTAACCTGTAATTTTGAATTTTGTCATTACTTGCTCACCTTGTGTTTCATTTCAGTGAAAATTTCAGTCATTAGAAGTCACCATAAAGTAGTCTTTTGAAGCAGTGTGAT
This sequence comes from Sinocyclocheilus grahami, assembly GCF_001515645.1. Taxonomy (NCBI): domain Eukaryota; kingdom Metazoa; phylum Chordata; class Actinopteri; order Cypriniformes; family Cyprinidae; genus Sinocyclocheilus; species Sinocyclocheilus grahami. The sequence goes on from NW_015525735.1 coordinate 675, forward strand.
AGTTTTGAAGCAGTAGCGCACAGCAGTCATTCGTTTGGAGCCCGAGTCTGCGCAGTAGTGATCATGAGCTGGAGCAGTGGTATCAATGTCCCACCCAAACTATCGTAGACCCAAACGCAAGCATACAATCATGACAACCACACCCTTTTTTATAGCATAAAATAACTTATTAGAAAAATGTAAAAATGCAAAAGCAAACTTATTTGAAAAATAAACACTTGAATATACATCAGTGTGATAAGAACTAAAATGATGGAAATCATCGAGGGGGACAGGACACTTTTTGAGGGTTGTCCCCCAAAAATAATAAT
>NW_015525736.1:0-985 GCF_001515645.1 Sinocyclocheilus grahami
TGTGTGTGTGTGTGTGTGTGTGTGTTCTGCATGCCTCTTTACGGCTTTCCTCTCAGGACGGGATGGTAATAGCTCGCCTTAGGCCACAATTTAATTCCATGTAACGAGGTCCTTCCCCAAAGTGGCCCCAGGAGCCCCTCTCTGAAAGAAGCAAATTGATCACAATCTAAAGGCCTCTCTTCACCTGAGAGCGCAGTGTATCTCTCTCTCTCTGTCTCATTCATCTGCCTTGATCACTCCATCTCAGTATCCTTATCTGTCTTGCTCTTCATTTAAATATCTTTTAAGGGCCTCTGTTTCAAAAGCTTGCACAAATAGTACTTCTGTTACACACCTTTTTGTTTAACATTTCCTCTCAATGCCATTCCTAATGTAATTTTCCTAGAGGATTCCTTAAAACAGATATAATCACATTAGGGTTCAAAGAGATCGCTGTGTAAGAGTGCATATGCAGTCAGGACCCTTTAAACACAGAGGAGGACTGTGAAGGTGCAATGGATCTGAGCTAATGAGATTTCTATGTATATAAACTTGAGGTTTAAAAGTCACTGAAAATACTAGATTTAAAAATTGGAAATGAATAAGAACTATTTAAGATGAACAGGTTGTTAAGCAAAATTTGATTGCCATTGATCATGAGACTATTTGTACAGACGTCAGATGTTCTTGCATTCACTGAAGCACAAGATGCTCTTCAGATCATTCTGAAATCATGCTGGAGAATGTGATCTTCAGGTTTTACACAAACTTGTGGGTATCATGACTCAGACTTTGGGCCGCACTATATGTGTGTGTTTTCTATGGACCCCACTGTGGACTGTGGACATGTCTGTATTGACATGTATGACAAAACAAGTCAAATTTTCTGATGCATCTGAAACTGAAAGAAGTGGAAACTAACTGTAAGCAGAGGGCACACCGACCCATACACCACACAGGTGAGAGAGAGAGAGAGAGAGAGAGAGAGATAGATAGATAGAGAGAG
>NW_015525737.1:0-985 GCF_001515645.1 Sinocyclocheilus grahami
TATATATATATATATATATATATATATATATATTCACACACACTCTCAAAAAGCTCAAATTAAATTAAAAAAAGAAGAATTAAAATGAAAGTGGATTTTTAAAAAATGTATCTTGATACTGTAAAATATTCTCTTTTTTCCTGCAGACACTGACGAACAGTATCACAATGTTCTCATGCCAAGCATTTATGGAGTCATCTGCTTCGTCGGCATAATAGGCAACTGCATCGTCATCTACACCATCGTCAAAAAAAATAAATTCAGGGCGCAACAGACGGTGCCTGACATCTTCATCTTCAGCCTATCTATCGCAGATCTTCTGTTTCTCCTAGGCATGCCGTTCCTCATCCACCAGCTGGTGGGAAACGGTTCGTGGTGTTTCGGTGCCACCATGTGCACCGTTATCACAGCGCTGGACTCCAACAGCCAGATTGTGAGCACCTACATTTTAACGGTCATGACTTTGGATCGATACTTGGCCACGGTTCATCCCATCCGCTTCAACCACATACGCACTCCATGCGTGGCCGTGGCGGTTGTGGGCCTGGTGTGGATCCTCTCGCTGCTGTCCATCACGCCGGTGTGGATGTACGCTGGGCTCATGCCCCTGCGGGACGGATCGGTGGGATGCGCTCTGCTCCTTCCCAATCCGGCCACAGACACGTATTGGTTTACTATTTACCAGTTTGTGCTGGCTTTCGCTTTACCGTTGGTGATCATTTGTGTGGTGTTTTTCAAGATCCTCCAGAATATGGCCGCCACGGTGGCTCCACTTCCCCAGCACAGCCTTCGTGTGCGTACTAGAAAGGTCACACGGATGGCTGTCGCCATATGCCTGGCGTTCTTTGTTTGCTGGGCGCCTCATTACATCTTGCAACTGGCACATCTGAGCGTGCAGCGGCCCAGTTATGCCTTTCTGTACGCTTATAACATTGCCATCAGCATGGGCTACGCCAACAGCTGCATCAACCCACTGCTCTACATC
>NW_015525738.1:0-985 GCF_001515645.1 Sinocyclocheilus grahami
AAAAAAAAAAACTGAAAAATTACTCCAGGCTGGGAACAACATGAGTGAATAATAACAACCAGAACATGACTTTGTGAGTCTAGACAGACTGAATACACAGTGTAACTCTCCTGACAAAACATCTCTCCTGATAGTGTGTAATGACTTTTCATTTGTGGGGTGTAGAGTGTCACATTCCTTTTGAGTTTTTGGTGTACTTGAGCTGAACTCAGCAGTATTAGATTTTTTCCCTCTCATAACATCCTTTGCATGCTTTTTGAAGCTCCAGCTCTCAGAGTTCTCTAAGCCCGTTGGGAAAGCAGAGACATGAGAGAGCATGACAGAAATAATGGGGTGAATCCAAAAACAAGGGCAGATGAAAAGACAAAAGAACAGAGAGCTGAAAGGGTGGGAGGTGAACAGTAGTGTGTATTTTCTATATAGCCATCTTCTGACTTTGATGATGGACAAACAGGTCTGTGAAACTGCCCTGTGGACTTTTGTTGCTTTCTGGCATTTTTTTAATGAGCTGTCAGACACAACACTGCAAACTTGAGTTTGTAAGAAATAAGATGCAGATGAAAAGTTGATAGATAAATTCAGGTCAGAGAACTGCCATTATTGTTAACTAAAACTGTTACATTTGTTAAAATGAAATAACAATTGAAATGCAGTTAAAATACAATCTACTTAAAATAAAAGAAGTATTAAAATCACTTAAAACTAAAACTGAAATAAAAATAAAGCTAATAGAAATATTAAATAATAATAATAAAATAATTAAAATAACAAAAGTACTATAAATAAAAAATAAATAAACATTGGGTAAAAGGTGAATTGATATTTTCTCATTTTTGCTGTTCTTGGGGTCAGGTCATCTGAACTTTTTTCCGAGTATGAAAGCAAAAATAATATTATAAAAAATAATGTTATGTCTTTTAATTTGCAAAACAACTGTTCCCTTTTTCAATTGTTCTTGTGCATTCAGAGATCCCACTGTGAGTGT
>NW_015525739.1:0-985 GCF_001515645.1 Sinocyclocheilus grahami
TTAAATAAAAAATAATAATAAATAAAAGTTCCCATGCATTCTAAATCCTAAATCCAACTTGAAATGTTTTAGCGACATATCGCACATGAGCAAACATTTTTTCCAGATGAAAACTCACAGCTCGGATTGACATATGAACGACATGTGTATGCTATCAGGGTAGGTGTTGATACGCCCTGTGGAGCTGACAGGAAGCACTTCCATAAATAAGCAACTCAGACAAAAGGTGAATTAGGCTCCTGTCCCTTTAAATGCCTGGCTGATGCCATGTTGCTAGGGAAATGGAGATGTTTACTCCAACATCAGTGTGAGCTGACTGACTCTCTTGTGTCCTTCCACGTTTTCTCTTTCTCACTTGCGCTCTCTGCCTCCTTCATTCTCTCTGTACGTTTTTCAATCTCATTCTACTTTTTTCCTCCTACTTGCACTTTTCATGAAAAGGCGTTTAATTTAAAAGGAATAAACTAACTGATGTTCATATTATTGATACATGCATGTGCAGAATTGTCGTGGGATTCTTCGAAATGAGAACAATAAATGATGGTTGAAAAACTTACCTCTTGAACCACATTTTAATTTTGCATATTCTTATCAAGCCGAAGAGAAATAAAAGACAAAACTATGCAGATACATTTCTAATGAACGTCCTTGAGGTTGCTCTTGAAAATGTAACAACACTGACACCTGTGGCCATACTGAGGAAATGCACTTCACATTAAAAATAAAATAAAATAAATAGCTAATTTGTTTTGCAACAGGGGGCTGTATGCTCTGTTAATTTTGTATTTTTGTATATTCAGTGAGTTTTTACTTTTCGTTTCGGCTCCTTAATTGCCATGAAATTTCCCAATGTGCACACATAGACACACATGAAACACAAAGCACATGACTCACAAGGATGACTCATAGTACCCACCTCTCTGTTCTCACTGAACCCTGTCATCCCTTGAGAGAGAGAGAGAGAGAGAGAGAGAGAGAGAGAGAG
>NW_015525740.1:0-985 GCF_001515645.1 Sinocyclocheilus grahami
TGTGTTCTGGCTGTTATGCACCTTTAATCTTACTTATTTCATACTAGGTCATTCTGTGTCATATCAACCAAATTCCAGAAACTTCCCTGAATCAAATTTGATATTTTTTTCTGAAGAAAGAAAACCAAAATATTGAATGTCACAGATTATTGTTTTTTTTTTTTTTTTTACATATGCAGCAAAAATTGCTGAAGTCAACAGATTTTACTAATAAACCAAAATATTGAATGTCACAGATTATTATTATTTTTTTTTTTTTGACATATGCAGCAAAGATTGCTGAAGTCAACAGATTTTACTAATAGAGCTACCAATCTTTATGTAAAAAATAAAATAACAATGCTGCCATCTTTCTAATTCCCTTGTGATTTGGCTGATAAATCTTCATTTTGACCCTCCTCTTCAAAATTATGGATTACACAGTAGATATAAATCCATGATCTTCATTTATTTATTTAAAAAACTTTTTATTTTACTTTCAACCTCTGGTTGAGTCGACACGGAATGTGTACTTTTATTCATAGCATTCCTTTTTTTTTTTCATTACCTTTTTTGTTGCGCTTTAGAATTGCTGGAGGTTTTGGTGCAGGTGGAACACTTGCTTTGTTTGCAGCTTTTCTTTTTTTAATGCGTGGTTGTTCTGCGCCTCATCATCTGACGAGTAGATATGATCGGTACTTGTTTTCTTTCTAGGAAAACAAAGATAAAATAACAACTGCACACATTCATTGCCTCTTTGTGTGATGTAGCAAATACTCATAGAAATGTGTTCAATATATTTTATGCTTTATTTCTCCTTAAAGGGTTAGGTCATCCACAAATGAGAATTCTGTCAGTAATTACTCACCCTCATGTCGTTCCAAACCCGTATTTTCAACCATTAATTTTTTTCTGTGTCAGTCTCTGACATGCATTCACGAGAGTTGCTGATGCAGGAGCTGGCATTTTGACAGAGACCCGGATGCGCTATTTTAACAATGACTTT
>NW_015525741.1:0-984 GCF_001515645.1 Sinocyclocheilus grahami
GTGATGCTAATATTGTTGGCCATGGATGCAAAACTATGCAGAGATCTCCAGTTCTCCAGTTCAGATCTCCAGAAAAAAATGATAGATTAATGAATTTATTTATTTTGCCAAATACAAAATTAGTGTCTAAAACAATGTGAGAAGAGGTGTGTACATGCTGGATCTGACGTACATGCATGGGACTGGTTTGATTCCATTTTTGGGGCTTGGGACAATGAGAATATAATAATAATAGCTTTGATGTTTGTTGTTGTTCTGCTGTCTTTGCTCAGATCAATGCTGGCCAATGCAGCAGCCAAACAGATGATCAGTGTGTCTTCGAGATGATCTGGAGCTGATGTTAGATACACCGATGCATTCCCAACAGGCCCTGGACTGGATGAACTGCACTAATTTACTTTACCCCAACACCAGAAAGCCCTTCAGACTGTGTTTGTGAGTTCCTCTGGCACCGTGAGATGGACCAACATATTACTATCTACCGAATCTTATTTATTCACATATTTACTGTAGTAAGTCTAGTCACTGATATACTCTACTTAACCATGACAAACACGGGCAAGGCGAAGATTCATGTCATGCTGTGAAACATGATCTGCTAACCGACACCTTTAGCTCTGTGTGGAAAGCTGTAATCTGAATATTAACTTTATCATCCTTTATGCATTTTGTAACCAATTCAAGTGTAACCTTAACGAAATACTGTTATTAAACCATTATGCGCTAACTAGTCTTGATTCAACATTAACATTGAAGTGCTACCTGCAGTACAATATAGTCACGCAATAGCAACGCTCTCCAGTATATGGATTTTGCTGTGTTCGTCCTCCCTTGTGTTTCTTATCAATTGTGCATCTGACCAATAAACTGAAAAAAGAGGAGATGTGAAGCAATCTGTGTGTGTCTCGTTCTTCTCGTCTTGGTTTGCATGAAGAGGAGCTGAAGCAGAACGGAGTGAAAAACAGCCAAGTTTGTGGGAAAAGA
>NW_015525742.1:0-984 GCF_001515645.1 Sinocyclocheilus grahami
AGGTAATGATATGCTAAAAATTATGATTATCAAAGTCTCAGAAACCCATAATGTGCTGATTCTGCTAAAAACTCCTCAGAAACCTATAAAAGCAGTATAGTATTGTGCTAATCATGTTAAAAAAACTAAACAAAAAAACATTAGAACACCTTAACGGTATAACTACATGCTAAACATGCTAAATCAGTAATCAGTACCTGAGAACATTATTGTCATAATATACTGTTGTTCCAGTTGTAGTGTTGCAGAAATAGAAACAGTTTCTTAAATGGAGTCACCTGTCGCTCATCACGCATTGTCATTGCGGCTAGTTACCCTGCTGGAAAAAACCCCCAGCTAAAACCAGCCTAAGCTGGTATGCTGGTCTTAGCTGGTTTAAGATGGTCTTCCATTTTGCTCTACACACATTCAGAAATTCTTCAGAAATTCTTGTCGTAAAGGGTTTACTAAATAGGTTGCTTTTCTTTTTAATAATATTTTCAATTTGAAGAAAATATGTTACAAGTAAGGTTGTAGTTAAATCAGTATCAGGTTCAGTTGAAAAGTAGACAGGAATTTCTGGCTTTCATATCAGCTTGCACTATGTACATTATTATGGGCAAGCTCGTATCTGCTATCAAGTAATAAGAAAATATCCTTGTAACTGCTGCTGGAAGACTCTTATCTCCTTACCGCCTAACGCAGCATAACCTCAGTCAGGTGATGGTATCTTAGAGCCATCACTCTTTCCTGCTGCCAGATCCTTCATTCACTGCAGGTTCCCTTCATCGTAATGCGCTTGTGAGTGTTTCTGTTTGTGCAATATTCAATATTTCACCTCAGAATTAAAGTTTTATTATCATTGGCTCATGCTCTTATCATCCCAGACCTTTCCAAGACTTACTTTCTTCATTGGATCACAAAAGGAGATGTTTAGTAGATTGTTCAAGTTGCTCTTTTCCATATATAAAAAATATGTTCCAAGTTCTAAATCTAGTGAACTGT
>NW_015525743.1:0-984 GCF_001515645.1 Sinocyclocheilus grahami
CTCGGCAATCTTGCGCAGGTTAATACCACGCGTCAGGTTCATCTTACGGGAGTGGATCTTCAGAATATCCAAACGAGCCTGAGGAGGACAACATAACACTATGAGGTTACTGCTAGTATTTATACTTTCAACAACAGAGAGCTATACAAAAACAGAAGTATCAGTATCAATCAGTATTTCAGTATCAAGATGATATTGAAAACTTAAAAATACATAGCAATCCCAGCTAACCTCTTCATTGGGAGGGGGAAATTCAATCTTCCTATCAATGCGGCCTGGTCGAAGAAGTGCAGAGTCTAGAATGTCGATACGGTTTGTTGCCATGATAACCTGAGCGAAACAAGAACATATTCCGTTAACTCAGACTTTCCTTAAAGACAATTATAAAAATACAACTGGAGCCAAGCACAGAAATAGTATCAATGTAAGTTTGAGTAGTTTTGTTTGGTCACAGCACCCCTGGTGGTGATGTTTGGGAAAGCAGTTGAATGAGCAATGTCTGGTAACCATAACCTCTGACTAGTTTTTGCAAACAGCTTTTAATAGTACTAAGGCATGTGATCAGCAAAAGACAAAAAAGATGGAAAACATGCTTTGTTTTCTCTATTCAGTATACACTATACAGCAACGAATTATTATATTATCATTAATAATTTTTTTAATTATTCAAATTCCAATAACAAAAGCTCAAATCAGAGCATTTAATAGTAATAATAATCCTTAAAACGTTTTTTAATAGTACACTACTAATATATTTCTTTATTGATGTTATAAATTATATAATATTTTGAATAGCAATATATTAGTATTATTGTTGCTGATTTCTTTCAAATGATAGAGATTTTAGTTTGGCGGAAAACCAAACGGAGCCCTTGAAGCTTCTCTTTGATTGACTAAGGTTTATGTGTGAATCTGCATATCATTTTGGGAAGGTTGTTGACGTTAGGGATGCACGATATATCGGCCACCATATCGGTATCGGCC
>NW_015525744.1:0-984 GCF_001515645.1 Sinocyclocheilus grahami
AATTATTTGTGAAATGTACCAGCAATTCTGAGTGAAAATTGTTTCAAATTAAATTCCACGTTAATTTAACATAAACTGAATATGTAGCCACTCAAAAAAAAACACAAAGAAAACGCTTTTTCACTCAGAATTTACAAGAAAATTTCACAAGTGATTACAACGAAATGGCAAGCAACACTGAATTTAATGGCATTTTGGAAACGGAAATAGTGTTTTTGTGTAAAATGCGCTCTAATGTTCTTGAAAAAAATACTTCTGTAGAGTGCATGAAGCCAGTCTCAGTCTCAGGTTTGTTCTCTGATAAAGGCTTTGCTGTGAAGCTGAGCGAGCGAATCATTCAGGCTGGAGTTTATCCAGAGCCTGGAATGTTATTTTGCCCGCGGGGCAGGAAGGTGCACCTGGCATCGGCCCGAACACAAACACGGCTGGAGCGACTCGAAGCGCACAGACGCCTGCCCAATCCAGACACAGTGAACATTTTGCATGTGTTTCCATCCAGTGGTCACGTTATCATTGGCGTTTTAAATTTCACTTGTGTTTAAATGTGTTAATAAGCTTGCTCCAGATATCATATGCCAATTAATAATAAAACAGAGTAGTAGAGGGATCACAACAACACTACAAGAGCTGCAACTACACAGAACTGCATAGTGCCTAAGAGAACAACTAAATGAGCTCAATCCACATTTTCAGTTAAAGGGACAGATTCAGATTCATGCTTAAATTACGTTTCACATGCCTCAGTAATTCAGTGCACAAATATAATACAAATAACTAATAAATAAGCTAAAATACACTAAAATAAAATTAAAAGGTACAGTCTTTAAAATGCAGTTTGCCAGCTGAACTGAAAATGCAAACAACAGTTGAACATCTTTCTGAGAAATATCAAAAAATGGTTCAAACAAAAACAGGTTTGTGAGCATTGATGGTTGTACACGGTCTTAAATTTTTGTTAAGTTTACTGTACTTGTTATTTTACAT
>NW_015525745.1:0-984 GCF_001515645.1 Sinocyclocheilus grahami
TTTGGATAAAAGTGTCTGCTAAATGACTAAATGTAAATGTAATTTCAGTTCAGTCTTACTGGAAATAAACAAAATCCATTTTGTATCTCCTTTTCTTTCTTTCTTTTTTTTTGGCTTTACACAAATGTAAAATCAAATTGAACTTCTGCTGCACATACAGGATAAATAAGAATTACTGTTATCCCCAGCCATTTATGTTTCCACAGCTCTGTGAACAGCTGGGTCTGCCTGCACTAAGCATGATAATTCTACAGTAGGCTGTAATGGTGCATCCTAATTCCCATGGGAAATAGTATTGATCAGAGTTTGTTCTTTAATAGCTCAGGAAGATAAGTTCACAATTATGTCTCATTTAAGTCTCCTTAAACACAAACAGGAACAAATCTATATGTAATAGAGACTATTCGTAACATACAGTACATTAAAACATTGAGCACAGAATGAAACTATTTTGCAAACTCTTCTGACACCAGAGGAAGCACATAAGAGATTTTTTTTTTCTGGAGGAAAATCAAGCAAATGACTTCAGCAAAAGCCTCCATTTGATCAATAATTGTATCTGTTTTTAGGAGAAACAGTTAGATATTAAATAGGTTTGTCTTATTTATCCACCAACAAGTTTTGCAACAAAACAATTATAATTACATCATAAATATGGACTAAATATACATATTTCCCCCTACTATTTAGATTTTTTTTCCTCAACTGATCTCAACTAAAGAATTAACATCAAATCAGATTTTAATCTTGCTAGCCCAGCACCACAAAATGACCACCACATTGTTTTCAGATAACTGTATACAAATACATATTTACATCTACTGAGAAAGGTACATAAGTAAACTAATAATTTTACACAGTTTTAACATAAACAAACGAATAAATGTAATGTGATGCATATTTGTCAGTCATACATAAATGAAAATGGTAAGATACATGTAAGATTTCTGTAATAGTACTAATAAACTGAATGTGTTTTAAATA
>NW_015525746.1:0-984 GCF_001515645.1 Sinocyclocheilus grahami
GTGCATGTGCTATATCCCTGACTACATGACTTGCCTCTCTCTCATTAAAGTACTTTCGACTCTGGATGTGTGTTAAAATGGAACCTTAGAGGGAAAGAGAAAACTATTCAGAAACAAATAACTGAGAATGAGAATGCATCTGTATTTTACCATATTACAGTAGATATAATTTATTATACAACTGTACAGTACCTCCAAGCAACTTCTCAAACACCAGATGAAAACAGCAGTCATCTTCAAAAAACTGAATGAGCTCCAGAATGTTCCTATAGAGAAACACACAATGTATGCAGTTGAGCAGTTATGTATAGTACGAACTACAATCAATTACAGTAAATTCTGAAATTAAGTTAAGTATAATGAGTACTGTGGAATAGGATCATACTTATTTCCTTGACACTGGTAAAGCGTCTCCACCTCTCTGAAAACTCTACTGCGACTGTGACCAGCGTTCTTCTCAATTATCTGAGAAACGTAACCACACATTACACACAAAGTCATTTATCATGTCTGTTTGACAAAGAACTACTCTGTTATTTTTCAAAATATTTACCATTTTGGTATTATTATCTTATGGAAGTACATAGGGTTTCTGCAGGTTTTATGAAGATAAATGTACACCTTTTTAACACCAAGTAAAGAAACTTTAGGCAACACAATTGTATTAGCAACACTTCAAAGATTAAAATACAACTTCCAACCAATCTCCATCACTTTTTAGTTAATTTTACAAAAAAAAAAAGCTTATGGTTTGAATAGGTGTCATTAGAATATAGAAGTAGCTTTTAATGTACCTTCTGATCACACTGCAAACAACTGATACTCTTAATCTGTATTTTTGTCTTGTTTTCCAGAGCAAATGTCTAAAAATTCTTAAATCGAAAAACATTAACTTAAGTTTTCAGTGAAATTGATCAAAATAAAGTGCGTTTCTGATTTAAAAAGAACAAATATCTGCCAATGGGCTCAGAAAAACCAACTTAA
>NW_015525747.1:0-984 GCF_001515645.1 Sinocyclocheilus grahami
ATAATACAACAAAATAATGAACATTAATAGTAAATATAAAAATATATACATAATAAAAATGTAAATGACAAAGTGCATTATTTTAATGGTGATATAAATAATTTTAGCATGCTATTACCTAAAAGTAATACACACTTCATCATTATTGCTTTTTTAAGGTGAAAAGTGACCCAGGTATCTTTTTGTGAGACCAGCCTGAATATTTATTTATTAAATTATGAATTATACAAATAATTAACTCACACTAGAATTCCTCTGCAATGATATCATGTTTTGTGTGCAATGTGCATGTTTGCTGATCATACCTGACACTTGATGCCAGCGAGGCTGCATGTGCAGGTCTCCGGGTCACAGAAGAGTCTGCAGTCGCAGCCACAGTCTTCCCTGGACACCCTGATGGCCCGTAGCTCATGTTTCTCCTCCACATCGAGCTTCTTGACGCCGGATGAGCGCAGCAGAGCGCGCCGCTTCTTAGTGGTCAATGGCTGAAGGAAAAAGTATTCATCCACCTCTGTGTTATCAATATCCAGGTCATCATCAGAGATGTCGTCCAGCGTGAGAGCATTGGCCTCCTCGGACTCAACCGAGCCGTTCTTTGTCAACTGAGGACGATACGAAAGGTGAAATATTAAAGACATTTGCACAGCAATATATGTGTAACAAAAGAATCGTTTGCTTACCCGCAGCCGGATAGAGTTGAGTTTCTCCTCTTTCAGGTGATCTCGGAGCATGTCTCTGTGGATTCTCTCCTGCTCCATGGCGAACTCTCCCAGCGTATACTGCCGCACGCAGCTGTGTCTGCTGGACATGCCCAGCGTACTGCCACCCTGACTGGGCACACTGGTGAATCCCTGCCTCCGGCTGAAGTAATACACCGTCACCTTCTCAAAGTGCACCCTCCTCGTCCTCATCCGCTTCTCCCGCTTCAGTATCGAGGACGCTAGAAAGACATTAAAGGTAAATAAAATTACAGTTCGGTTATTC
>NW_015525748.1:0-983 GCF_001515645.1 Sinocyclocheilus grahami
CAGATTCTTAAAAATTGGTTCTGCTTCAGGACCCAGATTTTACTTTGGACTCAAATGGTGAGTTAACACAGTAGCTCAATTCTTTATTATACAGAAAAGGCAGGACTGGTTTTATCCGTTAGGAATTGACCTCAACCCAAATGAAGGGAAATGGTTGGGCAACAAGGGGGTAAATGTATTTGTGACATCTTTTGAAAAGGTAAAGTCTTTCAGAAGCAGAGCGAGTTGTATAATTTTGACTAGTAACACGCATGAAAAAAGTAAACAGCGTCAATTTTGATTTCATATTGACTTTAAGTACTGTTAACAAATTCTTGAAATAAAATAAAAAGACTAAAGTTACCGGTTGGAATGAGTCTTACGTATTGCTTACTGAATCTGTCAAAACGGTTAATGAATGAACAACTAACTCGCGTACTGACTGGATAAAAATAGCTTTGTTCAAATAAATTATATTAAAAAACACTTAAATATAAATTATTTTACAAAAAAATGGTATTGTACGTAGTTTAGTAAATAATTAACGCAGCAGCAGGAATTGCAGTATGTAGCAACAAAACACTGCTAGGTTTAGTATAGAGATTACGTTATTAACAGTCATTAAAGTTGTAGTTTTAAAATGCAAATAACTTCAGATTGCGATATCTCCCACTTGGAAGGACGACACCTGTGTTTTCTAACCACAGTCAGGCAACAGGGAGCAGCCATCCAACACACGAGCGAGTACAGACCTTTCAACCTCCCTAAGGAAGGAGCTAAGGCCGTGTGTCTTGACGATAAGGCCCATGTACGTGTGCGCGCCTGTAAGAGCGAACGTGTGTGCACACACTCAGGGTGACCCACAATAGCAGGACGAGATAGTACTATCTGCTTATGTTAATTAGTCTTTAAGTGGTTGAGGAGGTGGCAGCAATGTCTTTCTCCCTAAAAGTGCCCCGTCCTACTTAACCTACTCCTATCACGATTAGGCCCGCTCATTCAAA
>NW_015525749.1:0-983 GCF_001515645.1 Sinocyclocheilus grahami
CACAGCATTTAATCAAATATACTGTAACTACAGAAAAGCTGTATTCAATTATTATAGGATCTTATTTCAAGCGGTGGTTTTATTTACTGTTTTTTATTTACCTAAATATGTAAAAATGTGATAAAACATGTATAATCTGCTGATTTGATAATAATAGCAACCACAATATGATTTTTTAATTATTTGAATCATAACAAATCAATAAATAAATATGTTATGATTACAATAATACTATTGTACTCTTAAATAAAAAGTATGTATGCATGTATTATTATTAATAATAATAATAATAAATATTAATGTTATTTTTTTATTTTATTTTATTTTATACCAGTTAAAAAAACTCTTATTGCAATAATTATATTGCACTTAAAAATAAAAAGTCAGTATTTAATAATGAAATAAAATGATTATTTTGGCAATTACTATAATTTATATTATAACAAATATTATAAGAAATAAAGAAATGTTATGATAATAATCATAATAACAAAAATATCAATAATATTTAAATATTATAAATGTATTGTTTATATTACAACAATTTAACAAATCAATAAAAACTTATTATTGCAATACTTATTAAATAAAAGTAATTATTTATTAATAAAAATAAAAATGTGAATTTTATGTTATTATAAGATGTATAAAATAATATAAAAACAATATAAAATAAAAACTCAATATGTAATAATGATGATAATAATAATAGTAATAATAATAATATAATTAAAATACTAACTTTATTTTACAGCAATTGTACCATTTTTAATGGATTTGTTAACATTTAAATAACAATAAAACAAAGTTATTATTATTATTATTATTGATTAATTGTAATTGTTATAACATTTAAAAAAATAAAATTATTATTTTGGTTATTATTAATAAAGACTCCCTTTTTTATTTTACAGTACAATTGAATTATTGAAAATCATAGTATATTTATTTTCTCATTTGTTATAATTATTAATTAATAATAA
>NW_015525750.1:0-983 GCF_001515645.1 Sinocyclocheilus grahami
TTTTTGCACCCTCAGATTCCAGATTTTCAAATAGTTGTATCTAGTTGTATACTCACATATCCTACCACACTGATTGTAATTATCCATTTGGCTATTGTAACTGACCGATTGTGTGTGTGTGACAGAGACCCCACTCACTCTGGCTGTACAGACGGAGCCGGGAGGAGGGGAGATCATCAGGGTGCTGGTGATGGGGGGAGCTCACATTGACTTCAGGGCAAAGGATGGCTTGACCCCTCTCCACAAGGCTGTCAGAGCACATGTGCACACTGCCCTACTGGTAACACATAGCACCTCAGAACCATGATTAGGATGAATTTATGCTTGTAATAATAAAAAAATCATATTTAAATCTGATTGTCTGTTTTCTGTTTTTTTAGGCGCTGTTGTCTTTGGGGGCATCTCCTGATTATAAGGACCGCCGTGGGCTGACACCACTTTACCACACTGTGCTGATAGGGGGCGACACCTCCTGCTGCGAGACCCTCCTCTACCACAGAGCCAAGCTGGGGCTCCGTGATGAGAATGGCTGGGACGAAACCCATCAGGTACGAAAAGTGCTAAGAAGAACAGTGTGTGACATATACAGGAAACACATGAATAATAGAAGTGTAACTGATAACTGCTGTAACTGATATAATTGATGTACTACGGAACAATTGTCTAGTGTTATTCTAAACATACAAATTAATACATATGTGTAAAAATCATTTTATAATTAATGTAATTTTATTGCAGTCAATTATAACAGTTAGAAAATTAAAAAATTTAAGCTTTTTTTCTAGGGGTCTGATTTTTGTAGCAGCCTTCTGTATCTGTGAATCATTCATTCATATGGAAAGCACTGATCTACCCTGAACATCCCTGCATATTATTTACACGTTATGTTTTTATGTCTTTGTTTTTTGGATACATACAGTACCATTACAGTAAGTTTACAGTATGTTTGTTTTATTCTGCAAGCATGCATTAAATTGATCAAA
>NW_015525751.1:0-983 GCF_001515645.1 Sinocyclocheilus grahami
TAATAATAATAAACTGCTTAGTTCAACTTCAAGCATGCTGTTATGTTGGTCTATACAAAGCAGACCGGGATTGCTTTCACAAATCACAAGGAAATCGAACCACAAATGGCCCCACAAACGAATCGGACTCAGACCACCTCTGGAGGTGGTTCTGTTTATGGTACGGTTCACTTTTAGGTCCTTTTAGGGGGGTCTGAGATCACTTGTTTATTCACATATACGACCTGAACCACTCCGAGAGCATTAATTTGGAGGGCTCAAACTAACTAGGTGTGAAAACACTCTTAGAAGCTTGAGTAGCCAAGCATATAACAAGCACTAAGACGATTTAATATACCATTTAATATGAGATATAACTGTGAACACCTGTGTGGAAAAAATGTCCCAAACACAAATTTGTTGACTGAGCAGGTAGGCATGCATCTTAGACCTTTCCTTAAATGCTATAGCAAATCGACCTCATATAATAGTGGCATGCAGTGTGTTTCTAAATTGAGGAGGCAAAATCCTTCGTGTTTTTTTTTTTTTTTTTAGATTTCGGCTGTATTTTATTTGTGATGATCGGCAGTTATTTTTAATAGTCAACTTATTTTTGGTTATCAGTCATCAAAGCTTGGTAAACACTGGTATCATGACTAATTACATTTTTTAAAAATGAAAATAAAAGATGCATAATTTATCGCGGGAACAGACTAATAGCCAGTTATAGTGTAAAGGTACATTGCTGCCTCTCATGTTACTTTTCTCTGTTCATTCTCAATAACCTCTAACCAAACCCACATTGCTCGCTTTATATAGGTTTAAGTAAAACTTTAAATAGTTGGGTCCTGTGCACAATGTATAACAAGCCCTGCATTGGGAAAAAAAAGATTTTTACACAACTACATTTGTAATGTTTAATTTTTTCATTATTAATTATTTTACCACCCAATGCCCCTATAGATAGATAGATAGATAGATATATGCACATTATTTGATTACAG
>NW_015525752.1:0-983 GCF_001515645.1 Sinocyclocheilus grahami
TTTCTTTGTTTTCTAAGCACAACGGCTATAAATATTGTGTTAATCTGTCTAAAGTTTTATTTTATGCATTGAAAATGCACTGGTGCTTGAGTTTTCTGAGTTTTAAAATATTTGTAATCCTCATACGCCCTCCTGTGGTGGGAAGATGGAAAGACTTGTCCTGGTTAATATAGGACAATTTACCCAACTTGCAATATTTAGAAATGTAACTTCTCCTGCACCTTATAAACAACACGCTTGGTTGATGTTGTATTTATATTTGCACACGACATGTTAACAGTAAATATGTTTACAATAATGGCTGAATTGCTGCACTCTCAGAAAAAAAGTAAAAAATCTGTCACTTGACGGTAGGCCTACCTTATAAAAGACATCCAGGGGTCTTTGAAAAGTAAAAATCTCTCAGAATGTGTGGAGATTTGTATTTGTGTGGGTTTATAATAATTGCTACAAGCCCTGGTATTATAGTTATAAACGTATGCATCATTTTATAGTAGATGTAAACACTAGTTAAAATTGGATTAGAGAAAATGCATCAATTGTTTCCTTAAACCAATCAAATGATGGTTTATTAAACAAGTACAAAGTGCTGACATTGCAAAGTTAGTAGTTACAGTAAGCTTTAAGGGAAGTAAGATGTCATTTCAGACATTTCATTCAGCGAAATGTCTTAGAGGGGGTTAATTTCTGCATCTCAGCCACTGCAGATGTCCTCCTCTTGTGTTCGCCTCTACGACCCATCAGATAGAATATCTCTCCTAGATTTAAAACTAAAGACACACACGCCACAATGAGCATGAAGACAATGAAGACGGTCTTTTCAGTTGGGCGGGATGTAAAACAATGCAGACCAATTGCAGGGCAAGGATCTACCTTACATTCTAGCTGTGTGGGCATCCAAAGGCCGATTAAATAGTACTGGGCCACAATGAACCCTGCATGAATTTCTTCACTGATAAAATAGATAACATCAGAAATACAAT
>NW_015525753.1:0-983 GCF_001515645.1 Sinocyclocheilus grahami
CACAATAATCCACAAGTAATCCACACAACTCCAGTCCATCAATTAGCATCATGTGAGGCAAAAAGCTGTGCATTTCTAATAGCCAGATTTATCATTAAGAGGTTTTAACTTCAAACCGTTGCTTCAATCTAAAATATGAGTACCCTATGCATAATATTGCTTATTATGTAAATTATATAAACAATTCTTCTGCTGTTTCAATGAGTGTTAAGGGGAGGAGTTTGCTTGACACATCATCTGTGACAATAAAAGAACAGAAAGTTTAGTTGAAGAACATCTTGTGCTGAACTAGAACTTCATCCTGATTATGATCAACATGTTACTCTGCTTAACTGGTTTGATTTGTTCTCTTATATGTAAGTATTCATTTTATTTGGCTTTTCTATAATTTTGTCTAGTTGAGATTAGTAAGTGTGGTGTTTGTGTTTCTATAAATTGACTCTTTGACTCTTGATTTTGAAGGTGTCAGTTTCGCGAATGTCATCACGCCAGTCCAGACTGAGGTTTCTAAGAAAGAGGGAGAAAATGTTACTCTGTCCTGTAGCTACTCCTCAGCATCCACACTGCAGTGGTATCGCCAGTATCCCGGATCAGCTCCTGAATTTCTTTTGATAATACTACATGCTACAGGAAAAGTTTCACAAAAGTCAGAAATTGTGGATCGAGATCCTCGATTCTTTGGGAAAGTGAATGAAGAGAAAACCCATGTGATTCTAGAGATCTCCTCCACTAAACTGACAGACTCTGCAATTTACTACTGCGCACTGACGCCCACAGTGACAGGAAACACAAGAACTCTGCACAAAAACCCTCCCAACAGCGCTACTATAGATGAATGTACCATAAATTGCATGTCTTCTGAATATATGAAATATATATTACATATATATTTTATAATATGAAATATACTGTTTAGCATTGTGTGCTAGAAGAATCCCAAAACAAAAACCTGAAAGACTATTACAGATTTGCAATACATTCAG
>NW_015525754.1:0-983 GCF_001515645.1 Sinocyclocheilus grahami
TTTTTTTTTTGCTGTGTATTGTTTCTTTATTAGTCCTCTCTCTCTCTCTCTCTCTCGCAACAGGCACAATGCGTCCCGTGCAGCGCAATTTCTACGACCCGTCCTCGGCTCCAGGCAAGGGCATTGTGTGGGAATGGGAGAACGACTGCGGCTCCTGGACGCCGTACGACATGGAGCTGTGCGTCAGCATCCAGAACGCCTACGAGAAGCAGCACCCCTGGCTGGACCTGAGCTCTCTGGGCTTCAGTTATGTGGTGGACTTCGACGGGATGTCCCAAACCAACCGGCAGAGCCAGAGGAAGCGGCGCATCCGCCGACGGATGGACCTGGCGTACCCTCTCATCGCTGGATCCATCCCCAAATCCCAGTCCTGGCCGGTGGGCACCAGCTCGGGAATGCCTTGCACCTGTCAGCAGTGCATGCTGGTCCACAGCACGCGGGCCGCGTCTAACGCCATCCTGGCGCTGCAGCAGAGGAGGAAGCTGTACGGGACCGGGGGTGGAGCCACCGGCGTCGTCAGGCAGAGCAACACCTTCGCTGGCTCCTCTCTCTGGACGCCCACGACGACCATTGCCAGGGGACACCATAACAACATATCAGTGGGAGGTGGAGGAGGAGGAGGCGGGAAGGTGGAAATGAACGGTGTGAATTTCCCATGCGCTCCTGCAATCGTGACGCTGCCGTCCAAACACGCGCTTACTATTAACGGACAGAACAATCTGAACCGGCCGGGAACACAGAGGATCACGGTGACGGCCACCCGAGGATCTGTCCCTCCTGGGTAAGGGATGATTTGAGATCATGTGACACTATTTTTGCTGTTTTCCACATGTGTTCCAGAACGTCTTTTCTCTTTCTTAACCCTTAAATGCATACCTCCGGTCTTTAGCGACCCGGGACATCATTCACTACCCTCGCCCTCCTTCATTTTTTAAAGTTAGACATCAGCTTTCTTAGTATTCCTCAATCTATTCATTATAAAC
>NW_015525755.1:0-983 GCF_001515645.1 Sinocyclocheilus grahami
TAATTGATATTATAGTGTTTTCTTTTGAATTTAGGAAGAAGCGTGGCCTGGATGTGTTTTTATGAGATTGTACTACTGGTGCAGGGGCTCAGCAGAGCACACTGGCTATTTTACAGCGATTTTAGAGTCTAAACTAGCTGTGTGTAAATTAGAATTCGACATGTATGTGCTGATCCTCTATGTGGGCTTGCCATCTTCTAGAACGCTCAACTCACTCAGAGCAGCAATGCCCAAAGTTCACTGGCGAGTGTGATGGCTTTCACCTACGTATTTAACTACTCCTTGGTAACCAAGGCAACAAGTGATTCAAAAATATGTTGCCAAGCAACAACAGGCTAAACCAGTGCACTAGGCATAAGAGCTCCACATATGCATCTATTACACTGTCACTTCCGAGAGAAAGAACAAGCCATTCCACTTTTTTCTGAAAGTGCCCATTGATGAAAAAAATAAAAAATCTATTTTCTACACAATGACAGACGACCATCAAGTGATAAATCTCAATACATGCTGCAAAAATATAAATTCATATTCGGATGTTGATTTATGCTCACCATGCTCTCGTAGCGGTCTCCAGGTCGCCCCCTTCGGTCACTGCTAACAGGAAGAGATAAATGCTTAATCTGATATGCTCATAGTGGACATGCTTCTGAAAGCTCCGAAACAACCCAACACCCTGAGTAGCCAAAGACTACCAGCTACCAACAGACAAACTAGAAATAACACAAAAATAAAATAAATTGAATAAATATTTAAACTTAAAAGGACGATTATTTAATCATTATTAATTGCACATCAATATTTGCTGATTAAGACCAAAAACAGGACATTACATTATTGTGGTAGACAAAGCATTGAATATAGATTATATGAAGCAGTATTATCACATTAAAATTGGGCTGGGCGATTTTATAGATTAATTCGAATTTAATGTTTTACCACGATTTTATTTTTTATAAATCGAGGAATCACGATTTTGAATA
>NW_015525756.1:0-983 GCF_001515645.1 Sinocyclocheilus grahami
TAAAGTCACGTTTAGGGGGGTGAACTGTCCCTTTAAATGATGGCAGGCTATAAGCACATCTCTTATGCATTAACATTTTGACCCCTGGCCCAGGCTGAAGCATATGCGTCATTCTAGTCGTCGCACATATGCTGCAATCAATGAATGCCCAACAGTGCATGACAACGCGCTTCAATAAGCGGTGAACTCATGCATCTTAATGCACAGGCTCAGTTATATGCCGCAAGATCGGCACAACTCTACCCTAGTCACTAACTGCACTCAAAGTTCATACCTGAACTCATATGTAACGCATAATAAATCAGTGATCACGAGGAGACCGCCGCAGCGGGTCATACAGTAGCCTACCTGCGGCGAGACGCGACGCGTGCGTTCTCTGCTGACACCGCGCTTTCGCTTTCACTGACCCCGCGCGCTGCAGGAGACCGTGTCGCGTTCACATCTGACTGAAGAGCGGCTGCGCTGTGCCGGGGTGCGTGCTGGAAGTGCTCGCGCTGGGTCGCCGCTGAACAGATGCACGGACATTTCTCCTGTCCCGGACTCCTCGTGATCACGTGAC
Organism: Sinocyclocheilus grahami; assembly: GCF_001515645.1. NCBI lineage: Eukaryota > Metazoa > Chordata > Actinopteri > Cypriniformes > Cyprinidae > Sinocyclocheilus > Sinocyclocheilus grahami. The sequence continues at coordinate 560 of NW_015525756.1, forward strand.
CGCGTTGCCTCCGTGATGGAGCTCGCGCTGATGTGCGTTACGGTAAACATCCCGTATCGGAATCACCTCTCTTCCTGCACCAGCGTGCGCATATGCGCCTTTAAAATCTATGAGATTATTCATAATATTTCAGCATAGCATTTAAAAGATATTTTAGAGGCTCGCTGATCTTCCTTGTACCAATATCATGCTCATTTTTAATTGAAACACATGCTCCTGTTTCAAGCTAAGCTCCGCCTCTTTTTGATAGTCATTGATGATGAATTTATTGTAAAACAGTCAGCAACAATAATCATTCCAAAATTATATGAACTATTAAAAATATGAAACTTAAAGCCGTAAAGTTATTTTTTGTATCAGAATTTTGTGAAAGCGCAATTCTCTCTCACACTCTCTCTCTCACACACACACACTCTCTCTCTCT
>NW_015525757.1:0-982 GCF_001515645.1 Sinocyclocheilus grahami
AATTAATGACAGAATTTCATTTTTGGGTGAACTAACCCTTTAAAGGTTCTTAATGGAACGATCCATTAAAGAACCTTTATTTTTAGGAGTGCAGTGCATGCATTAAGACTGGAATACAGTAAGCTACACTTTCAATCTGAAAGAGTCAGCACTACACTGTAAGATTTTTTGAAGTACTTGTAAGAAAATGCTATTTCAGTCTTTCTGCTTCAAAATTGTTATGTTTAATTCAATGTGTTACTTGACATTTCTTTAAAAAATTGTTTGTGAAAATTACTAGACGTTTTTCTGAATGTGATTATTTTGAAGTAACTCCTACACCAGATTTTGTTTTTTGTTTTTTTCAGTGTAGTTGCCCAGTTAGAGCCAGTATGCAGATTTTGGGCAGTTGGTTGATGGATTTAGCAGAAAATCGCATAGCTTTTTAGTATTTTAGAACTCGCCGTTTCATTTGCCATGCGTCTCATTGCAACAAGGTGCCTATTTTGTTGCGCTCGAAACGACTTAAGAGTCTGGTAGTGTGTGATATTTAAGGGTTTATAGATAGATAGATATTTTTAAGAATTTTAAATATATTAATGATTAGTAACATTAATATATAACCATTTTAAAGAATAGAAATATAAAGAGAAAGAGAAATAAAAAAGGAATATAAAAACAAAATTAAAATATTGTATAAAGAATGATATCAGAATGATAATTTATAAGACAGCGTAATTATGTTGTAGTCGGTTGTCCATCAGAACTCAAAACACTAATCATTACTTGGGTAACTTACTGCTTTTATTTTGAAAAACAGTGTAGGAAGGGCGCATACCTTTTTTGGGTCAGCCGCTGTCTTGGGTCGTAAACGGGACACGTTTGGCTCCTAATGGCCGGAGAAGAGCGACAAGGGGCTTGTTTTATTGGTGGGAAGGAAACGCTAGCTACAGAAAGCGGTGAAAATCATTTACGCAGCGCCAGGAAGTGAAAAAATGTGGAC
>NW_015525758.1:0-982 GCF_001515645.1 Sinocyclocheilus grahami
CACTTATCACTACAGTTTTTCAGTTTTTTGTTTATCTGCAAACAGCAAATGCATTATTCGCAGTCATTCTATCAGACTAGTCTTATATTAACATGCATTATGGAAGTGTTGGGATGAAACATTTGAAACTTTAATGCATTTTATGTTATTTTAGTATCATTTAGAAACTATTATAATTAGTTTATAATTTTTGTATTTTTCCTTTACATTTTACTATAATTTAATAAATTTTATTATATTTATTAAAATGTAAAATTGTATATATTTTATTATAATTGTATATAATTAAAGTAAATATATATTACATTAGTTTTTATTTTAGTATTTTCTATTTTAAACTGAATTATATTTACTATAATTTATAATTATATACATTTTATTATGTATTTATTATAATTTTATTTAGTATAATTAAAGTTTTAGTAATTTTGTTGTGTGTTTTCACCATTGCTATTATTTTTAAATATTAGTTTTTATAGTTTTATAGTTTTTATTAGTTTTATTTTTATATTTTACTATTATTTTACTCATTATAATTTAAAATATATACATTTTATAAAACGTATATATATTATAATTGTATTTATTATTTATTTTATTTACTATAATATTTTTAAATATGTCTTTATATTTTTTTTTTATTTACTAGTTCCAGTTTTAGTACATTGAGAATGTTTCTTTGGCAACTGGCTGAAATAAAAAGTTTATATTTAATTTTTAGGTTTTTTTTAAGTATTGTAAATGTTGTCGTGGTTTCAGCTTTAGTGAAGTATAACAGCGCTGCTGCAGACGTCCGCTGTATGTGCATTACAGTGACTGTGATAGTTTAGTTTGTTCTGTGGTCATCTCCAGCAGATCACAGATGTTGTGCATGGATCTTAATGTTTACGGAACCCACAGCATTGTTTTTCCATTATTACTGTGCGAAACCATGCGGCCGACCTGCCAAACTCACAGGAGCGTTTAATGAAGGGATTGTTGC
>NW_015525759.1:0-982 GCF_001515645.1 Sinocyclocheilus grahami
ATATAAATATATATATATATATATATATATATATTTTTTTTTTTTAGGCTTGTGGTCTCACAGAGAATGATGTCACAACAATAAAGCTGCTAAATGAAACCAGAGATATGCTTGAAAGGTGAGGGAAAGCAAAGCACCTATATAATCCTATAGGTTATAACATTTGGAAGAAAAAAAAAAGGTAAAAGTGTTTGTACTTAACACCTTAAAGGGATACCACAGACAGAATTTTCATTTTTGGGTGAACTATCCCTTTTACACATTTATTTCCTTTTTAAAGGAAATCCATTATTATATGAGTTATTGTATGAAAAACACAATTCTGGATTCAAAGAGCATTTATGATAAAATGAAAAAAATAATAGGATGAGACTAATTTGGTTGAAATCAATCGGTTTGGAGAGATCACATAAGCGTAGATAGCGGGATACTAATAACATCTAAACTTTTTTTTTTTTTTTTTCAGTCCAGACTTCACTACTGTACTCCGTACTTGCTTAAGCCGAGGCTTTATCCGATTCCTAGACAACATGTCAGAGTTTTTCCGACCCCTGCAGGGAGACTCCAACCCCTCCAGCACACCTGACCAGTCAGTGTACATGCATTTATTTATTTATTATTATTACCCCAAAAAGTATTTGGCCAATTAAGCCACGTTAAGCCATTTTATCACCTTCCCAAGGCCAGTATATTTCAGGTTTGTGAACAGTATTGGTGATGGAAAGATCAAATCATTGCTGTTTTTCACATGCTTTTCTTCCAGATTATCGCATGTAAGCCTCCCACTAGCCAAAATCATTCCCATCATCAACGGACAGATACATTCAATATGCAGCGAAATACCCAGTCACTTTGTCCAGGTGAGAACCTTCATATGCATCGACTCATTTTGACTTGCATGTGGTATCAAATCTGCCCACACACCAATGCTTGCTCGCTTTCTTGTTTTTAGGATCTCTTATTGATAGACCAGGTGAAAGAG
>NW_015525760.1:0-982 GCF_001515645.1 Sinocyclocheilus grahami
AGAGCGTTTCGTTTGGATTTGATTTGAATAAATCAATTCATCTCTTATCACTCCAAAATGGCAACAAAGCTTCTCCATGAGTATATTTATGATTCTTTTATAATCTCTCAGCTGACAGCTATTTCCCAAACCTGGTTCATATATTCAATTTATTCCAAAAATGCTTTGGGGATCAGTGTGGGAAAGGTTGATCTGCTGGTGAATCACACATCACCTAACAGCATCTTACAGCTGACAAAGAGATCCTCCGCAGTCTTCCTGTCTCGCTCGTGAAGTCCCGCGTGATGCATCCCGATCCCAAACGTCAGGATCAGCTTCAGGTTTGACTCTATTATAGTGCCGATATTATCGTTCATCTAACAAGACACACAGAAATTAGAAACCCTGGCAGGCAATATGCACTTTCCTCATAAAAAAAGAAAAGGAAAAACAGAAACAAAAGAGATGGAAATGTTAGGACGGGCAACAGTGGAAACAAATGGAGGGAAGTGCTGTTAGATGTGAGATGGACAGCTAACGGCAGCCGGCTGTCACTCAAACAGCAGGGTTTCAGGCCGTTACATGCTTCAGTGCAGTGAAACAGCGGGACGCCCCGTATATCACTGGAGCTCACGCGCGTGAACCTCACTACTACAGGCCTACAGCCGAGGAACAGGCCATCTAAAAATAAAAACCCTGTCTCTCATGTTGTTTCAAACCTGTATGCAGTTTTTTTCCCCCTTCAATGGAACACAAAAAGAGACATTTTGAAGAATCTTAACTAGGATTTTTTTCCACAAAATATCAGTACCATGAAATAAATCATTAAATAAATACAACTAAATAAAGAAATCTTTAAAAAGCACTATGGAAATAGTATAAATATATATTCAGTCATCTTAAGACATTGTTATTTTTTTTTTAAGTTCTTAAAAATATATTTTTGTGAAAATGTCATATTCCGTAAGAAAAGTTCTTGAAAGACGTTGCTATTTATTAGGTC
>NW_015525761.1:0-982 GCF_001515645.1 Sinocyclocheilus grahami
CAGCTGTTTGGACTCTCATTCTGACGGCACACATTCACTGCAAAGCATCCATTGGTGAACAAGTGATGGAATGATAAATTACTCTAAATCTGTTCAGATTAAATAACAAACTCATCAACATCTTGGATGGCCTGAGGGTGAGTACATTCTCAGCAAATTGCCATTTTTGGGTGAACTATTCCTTTAATTACTTACTCTACAGCACTGGACAGATCCTAATCGTAGAAACTGTAGAAATGAAGGGCACATTACAGTAGACGTCAACAGTAGCGTACTGTAATGTTTGCATGTAACAGCATAAATGTGTGGTAAGATTTCTCTAGCGTAAACCTCTGGCTCAGAGCTGAAATTTGCCGAAACCAAAATAAAAGTTGACCTGTGACCCTGTGCCAATGAACACACAATGAAATGCTCTTACCACACATATAACACCCACATCAGCGGAACGCTCTCAAGCCTGCTTAAACACTTCCCCCGAGGAACACATGCCTTACTCTTCAGATCACTTCATTACTCACTGCCTGCTCACATCAGTACGGCCCACAAAGCACTCTTCACACATATATAAACATCCGTGCATGCTCGCTCACCCTGTACACACACATGCTGAAGACATTGACAGGGCTCGTGTTGTTTGTTAGATCCTGCTGTGTCATTACTTGAACAAATGGAGTGCAATGCCGGAGGTGGCGAACAGGCTCGTACTAGTGCATTATGCGAAGAGCGTCTTGAGGCAGAAGTTTCTCTCTTTCATATCCTCTGCTCATTTGCTTTGGAAGAAAATTGGAAGAGTGAGTGCTTATTGGGCAATTAATACAAAAATGTACTAACAACCAAACAATTGGACATGAGGTTCTTTATAGGCATCAGTGGTTCAACATCTGTTAACCTTTCCTTTGGACAAAAGGTTCTTTAGATTATTCAAATGTTTGGTAACACTTTAGTATAGGGACCAATTCTCACTATAAACTAGTTGCTTATT
>NW_015525762.1:0-981 GCF_001515645.1 Sinocyclocheilus grahami
TACACGTAGACTTATTTCTTTTCCCTATATTTTACAATTATATTATTTTATATATTAATAAAAATATGTAATTGTAGTAAAAATGTAAATGTAATATAAGTTATCTTCCAGCTCAGCAAAGAAAAATAAATCAAATGAAATTATACTTGAAAATACAAAGAAAAGATCCTAAAATATTTGACTTTGATATGATTTAATATATTTGTATTAATAAAACAATTGTATTAAAACGGATTTAAATTGAATATACACATTTTACATTCAATAAATCAAATGCAATAAACGTGTGCTACAATATACGTTTATATTATTATCATATATTTTCATGTTAATAAAGTATTTGATTTGAATAAAATGTTTTTACTGAATTTTATCTGTATTTAATTTATGTTCCACAAATAATCAAATCAAATAAATCTTGTGTCAGAAGTGAAAGGCAAAAAAAAAGTTCAATTAAATTCAATTATTACACTTCAATAAGAGGCTCCAAAACGAATAAAAACAGCTTTTCATTTCAATGCTGACTATTTTCAATATAGTCTAAGTGTTCCATTATTTTTCTTAAGAGCATTACGAACGCTACGGAGCGAATAAAATCAGCCAGAGTAATACAAATCCCCCAAAGATCCTCCGAGACCTTGCGTCATTAAGTTACACAAATATGAATTTCCATCTATATATGCACACGTTTCCTCACAGTAAGAGTGCCTCCGAACTCCACGCCATCATCCCGTGCCGCTGTGCTCTGTGTGTGTGGACTGACCTCTCCCCTCCCACAATGCACTGTGTCTGTGCTGATCCTAATGGAGGCCTCTCGCTCTGAATGCAGTGGTTAGGGCTTCTTCAGCCGCGCACACACTGATTGTTTATGTGCTTTATTCTGCTAAATCCTCAGGGATTCATAAATATTGATTGGAGGCAGAAAATGGATGGAGTCCAGGCCCAGGGAATCAACTCGATTTCTCTGACTAGCCCGAGACC
>NW_015525763.1:0-981 GCF_001515645.1 Sinocyclocheilus grahami
TAAAGTCAGAATTGCGTGACATAAACTCGCAATTGCGAGAAATAATGTCAGAATTGCATGACAAACTCGAAATTGCGAATTAAAAAGTCAGAATTGTGTGACATAAACTCGCAATTGCGAGAAATAATGTCAGAATTGCATGACAAACTCGAAATTGCGAATTAAAAAGTCAGAATTGTGTGACATAAACTCGCAATTGCGAGAAATAGTCAGAATTGCGTGACATAAACTTGCAATTGCAAGAAATAAAGTCAGAATTGCGTGACAAACTCGCACTTGCGAGAAATAGTCAGAATTGCGTGACAAACTCGCACTTGCGAATGAAAAAGTCAGAGTTGCATGAAATAAACTTGCAATTGCGAGAAATAGTCAGAATTGCGTGACATAAACTCGCACTTGTGAGAAATAGTCAGAATTGTGTGACAAACTTGCAATTGCAAATGAAAAAGTCAGAGTTGCGTGACAAACTCGCAATTGCGAGAAATAAAGTCAGAATTGCGAGAAATAAAGTCAGAATTGCGTGATATATACTGGCAATTCTGACTTTTTCTCACAAGTGCAAATTTATATCTCACAGTTATAACTTTTTCTCATAATACTGACTTTCTCAAAATATAATGTAAATATAGTGTCCAATTCTGAGGGAAAAAAGACTGATTATTTTCTTACAGTTTTGAGTTTATATCTAACAATTCTGACTTTATAACTCGCAATTGTGAGATATAAACTCGCAATTCTGAGAAAAAAATATCTCAATTGCGAGATATAAACAATTCTGAGAAAAAAGTCAGAATTGCGAGTTTATTTCTACAGAATTGTGACTTTATTTCTACAGAATTGCGAGTTCTGTAGCTTTTGCGAGTTTCAGTCACGTAATGATGAGAAAAAGTCAAATTTGCGAGAAAAAAGTCAGAATTGCACAAAAATGTAGAAACAGTAAGATGAAAAGCCCCAATTAGCCTACCTTTTAAATGTTTTTAT
>NW_015525764.1:0-981 GCF_001515645.1 Sinocyclocheilus grahami
ATATATATATATATATATATATTGATAAAACTCAGTTGTATAAAGGGAATTCTTTGACGGAGATAAGAAGATGATACGACAAACATTGGTAATCCTCTGTTTAGAAAGTGCAGGTCAAGTTGAAATTAATTTCTCTCTTGGTGAACTTGAAGATTTGAGCATGTTTTTTTTTTACACTCCTTTATTTGGCTTGGTAGTGTGAATTAGATGTGTCAATATGAAGTAGTTTAAGAGGTAAAGAACAAACTGATTGTAGACCTGTATGTTATACTGTCATCTTGAACATTAAGAGATACATGTACGCAGTATGTTGTTGGGTTGTTTCTATTTGGTGAAGGCTTAAAGTCATGGCCGGGTTACTGACAGGACATGCTTACCCCAGTAACCTTGTGCATTAAAGTTTAACGCTTCAGGAAAATCACTTGATCAGCCTGGATGAAGGGGCCATCCTTAAACACAATAGGTGGAGTTGCTTGTTTAGGTAACAGCTCACACTTTTTCCTATATATGTAAATCGGATGGCCACATTTCAGGTTTGCATCACAAAAGTATCAACGTTATTGTGCAGTCATGTTTTTGTGCGAGCCTGATAGTCCACACACCTCTAATCTAGCCTAATGTGTCACAGATTAGGATGGGAGAAAAACAGAGAATGGAGACATGAATGAGAATGGGAAGATTGTACTCCTCGACAGTGCCATCAGACCCATGTGGAGGCTTTGTTTCATTGCATTAGCTAAGAAAATAATCTTTTCTCAGAACTAAGTTCATTTTCTGGACCATTTGTGATATATAAATAATGGCATTTGAGTGAATCGTTTTTTAAATCGGTTTTATCGTACCGAAAAGTTGAAAAGAATCGATTCGCAATCGTTGCAGCGTTTTCTCAGACCGCCAGAGGGCGCTGTGGAGCTGCACCATCAGAAGCGTCTCTGGAACAGCATCTCTCACTTATTTCAGTCGAAAAATAAAGGGGATTCT
>NW_015525765.1:0-981 GCF_001515645.1 Sinocyclocheilus grahami
TTTTTTTCTTTCAGCTTAAACACGATAGATGCTGTATTGTCTAGAAATAAACATTAGGAAATTTAAGTGGGCCTTGAATGAGGCAGCGCAGTAGATTTCAGCTCTCACCGGAATGTAGCTGTCGAGCTCGGTGGGACGAGCGATAACTAGTGGGGGAGTGCGCTGAACTACTCATTATAGCGTTTAAAATAACAAATCATTTATTAATAATCTGTGTGTGGTAGTGAGCTCAAGTAGTATGTCAGATGTTTGCTTATCTGTCTTTTTTTCAGTATTAAACAAGTTTAAAAATTAACATTAGCTTTCACAGATTATTGCTTTTCAGGATGACAGATTTGTATACTGTATCACTATATTTGGTCGCTTTCTTTTTGTGAGAAATGTAAAGTTATACTGTATTATAAAGTTAGTATGTTTGGTAACGCTGTCTGGTTATGTAATGTAATTTGTTTAAACTATAGGCCTATATGTAATAAGATCTATTTAAGCTATGTATTTAATAAGAAATGTTTAAATGCCACTCATGAACTCTGAAAGCTGCAGGTGTATTAATATTCTTTTTTTCTGTATTTAGGGAGAGAGGGAGACATGAGCTGGAGGAAAAACTGTTTGCCTACTTAAGATCAGAGGAAAGATTGTAAGTATAAAAACATTAGAACCTTACACAAAATATTAATTGTAAATATCTTATCTAAATACAATTATATAAAATATATAATGATTTATATTATCCTACACCAGCATCCACATAGAATCCATAAAAATAAACTATAAATAGATTGTAAATATGTAGACAAAAGGCAGATAGCTTGATAAATATGGATTTCACCTCTTGTAGCTAATGTGCATTGCTATATAGGACTGTATTCAGGGCAGAAAAGAAATGTTTATCGTCTTTCACTATGTACAGTATTATATTTATTGTGCTTTCATTTTATTACTTTGAGTAATTATTTGTCATTTGTATTTTTTATTATTATT
>NW_015525766.1:0-981 GCF_001515645.1 Sinocyclocheilus grahami
TTCGATATAAACTCTAGTACTATATAATATATAGTAACATATGTAATATGTTACTACATATTCTTATTGGCATCTTGGCCAAGTCACTCTTGTACAGGAGTTGTATCTTAGTTAAATGAAGGCTACTAACTACAAGAGGAAGTCATTGCTCATTTTCAGTCATAACTGACAAATTCCTCCTCGCAAAGAGACATTGAGGAATCAGGATTAATATTTTACAAGCTTTTCGAATGGGAACAATGAGAGGGCACATGCACACAGTTTCACTCACCCGTCTGCTCAGAGTGGCATTGTTACGCTCTTTGAGTTGTGGGTCTGTGGGTAAATTGGTCCAAACAATGTAGGGTGTGTCATACTTGTCCCTCAGTTTGGGGCAGCTTTTGAAGATGAAGTCGATGATGAAGAACTTGATGCCGGCATAGACACCTAAAAATTTTGCATATAAAAACAAGTGGAAATTAGAGACTTGAGCCCCCCCCACAAAACTGAAGTTGAACATCAAAACAACAAAATTGAAGTTGTTGTCACGCGTCAAACTGCATTTCTCACCAATCATGAAGCCCAAGAGTTTATATGGCAGCAAACAGGAAGTGATGAAGGCCACCCACAAACCAACATACAGTTTCTGTGTGATTTCAGGCTGCACCCACATGAACAGGCTGCAATGAAAACACAATCATATGTAACAAAAGCATAAACACAGTACATATATGCAAGTAAATATATATAAATAAACATCCTTTTAACAGGGCAGTACTAACAAAATCTTATCAATATCATGGTATGCATATTTTACATTAATTATCTATTATTTTAATTTTATATTAATTTATATAAATTGTCATTACATATACATAAACATTACAATCTATTTCATAATAGTATTTTTTTTTTCACAATAAAGCCAAATATTAAAAAAAAAATAATAATAATTTTTTTTAAAGGGGTCATATGATGCGATTTAAATTTTTTCCTTTCTCT
>NW_015525767.1:0-981 GCF_001515645.1 Sinocyclocheilus grahami
ATTGTACATCTAAGCTGGATATATCACAATCACAAAAGGAACTCTGACATACTCATCTCACAACTCAAGTCATTCTAAAATCTCTGATATCTTTGCAACTGTTCCAAGATCAGTACCACAGTAAGAACACGCATGCATCTACACTGAAAAAATTGACTCGGAGGACTGAACTGAAGCCCTGCTTCTCTCTGTCCCAGTTACAGCACCCACACTGGGCACCTTTCCAAAGAGAGAGAACAAAGAGAAGAGAATCAGCTCGTTGGTTCTGCCTAGACCCAGAACCTGACATGACCTGGAAAACAAGCTCCACGGATCTGCTCAAGGAACTGCCTTCATGACCTTCCTAAGGAGACACGACAGAGCTCTTAACCAGCATTTTGTTGGTGAACAGGAAGCGTCAAACAATTACTTCTGCAAGAATCCCATTCTGATCTAATATAGTTGTTTCTCATTACACAGCGCCCACAGACGAATAACAATTCGCAGTTTGTCTGCAATGGCCTGCATCCCAGAGTCTAGATTGTGAAGTAATTGTGGTTTTGAAAAAAAAAAACTGCACCAAGACATGCCATGTTAAATCAAAATCACACCTGGTTTCTGGAGTTTAATCAACACCATCTACAAATGGAACGTTTCTTCTCAATTATTCAGCATCATTAGTATCAAGACAGGGCAAAGTACAGCAATAAATACTCACCTCTATTTTCCATTACAGAATCTGAGACGCAACAATAAATGGATCCTGTAATTAAAGCAAAACAAACGGATAATTACATAAGCAGCCCATTCATTTAAAGCACCACTCATTACTAATTATTACAGACAGACGACATGGCATTAAAATAATTTAATAAAGCAAAAAGCCACAAGAGGCTGTGCTTTAGCATTACTGTCAATTTACCACATTTAAAGGGTGTCCTTAAGGAAAATGTGATTCAAACTCCCTTACCCCTGGCAGAATTCAGTGTCAGAAATAAACAT
>NW_015525768.1:0-981 GCF_001515645.1 Sinocyclocheilus grahami
TTTTTTTTTTTTCAGAGAAAAAAAGTTGTAGGCATCACCTGTAGCCGGCTGTTGCTCAGTCTCTCGTATAACTTCAGTGCTGGTCGACTAGTAAAATAACCCGTCCAGAAATCATGAGCAGCATCAGCATAAGGGAAAAAATCATCTGTCTTCAGAGGCCTAAGAAAGTCCAGGAACATTTGAGAGAGATCCTTTTTATCAGTACCAAAGGATAGCTCAACATGCCATATTCAAATGTATTAGATGTATATGAACACTAACCAGGTGAGGTTGGCTAGGTTGAGTTCCTGTAGGTAGCAGGACGGTGTCGAGTAAAGCACATTCACCTTGCTTCCTTTAGCTTGCAGGGCATTTACATACTTGATCAGCTTGTCCATGTTCTTGTACCAGAGATTGGCATTCTCATACTGGAAGTCTGAACCCATGGTCATAATGATGTGGTTTGTCTTATAAAAGGCAGCCTGGGAACAGAAATCTCTTGATGTGGCACCTCCATGCTTATCACAGACACGTGAACTTTACATATGATTGACTGCACTGAGAATTGCTGCAATGCTGTTTACTTACCTGCCTATAGGAAGCATTCAAAAACTTCTGTACTATCTCATCCACATTGTAGTCCTCAAGGTCTGGGTCATCTCTTATGGGAGCATCATCACATGACTGGTCCCAGCAGAAGCCCTCAGGTGGGTTATAGCCGTTGGGGAGAACACCTTTAGAGATGAAAGGCCCAAACATGTGTCTGCTCATTTAAGACAACAAATATTCACACTTCCACATACCCATACCCTGTGTAGTTGTTCAAGATATCTCATAAGGCTAATATATATAAAGTTCAAGGACTGTAAGATCAACTGAATCTTATTGACTGACCTGAAATCTTTGAATGGTTTTAAATATAATTTATATATAGCAGTAGAATATCTACAACTCACCAAGGAACAGAACGTGTTGATCCTGTACTATGGGAGAATTTGAAAA
>NW_015525769.1:0-981 GCF_001515645.1 Sinocyclocheilus grahami
ATTTTATATTTAAATTACCTAAAACAATTTTGAATCATTTTAGTTAAGAATAACAACACTGATTACCCACTTACCGGGTTTTTAATGTCATTGCATCCCTATTAAAATTGTGGCTTAATGAAATATGTAAATAAACTCACTGTACAGTTTGAGGATAAAATTTCAGGTTAATTTGTACTTTTTTTAATACTCATATTATTTGATTAGATTAAAAGTTGCCCAAATAGGGCCACAGATTATTGCTCCTTGATGGACAGTTTGTTTAAATTTCTTTACTGCTCACTGCCTGCAGTGCAGCTCAGACTGTCAACCAAATGGAGAGAAACATCCTTTTTGTGAGTGCCAATTTACAGGGCACTGATTCAGGGGGCAAGAGAACAAACTACTGTTCCACTTCTGTGGAAAAGGAAATGGGCTTCAATTTGGCAGTGAGTCTTGAGCTTAAGACACTGATTCCTCTGTTTGCATTCAGTTCATCTTATTCAGTTAGAGGACTGATCTTCTCTAATGAAGACAATTATATAATTATCTCTGTAATACAGTTTTTTTTATCATTCAAACATGTTGCCATAGTACAAAAGTTATTTTTGTTATTTTGAAATTTGACTTGATTTTTAACAGTAGGGAAATAGTCAATTGCTCTTAAGCTGTGATATTTTATGCACAGCACAATTTTCTCTCACATTACTGTTGTTTGTATTGTGTGTCTAACGGCAAACTGGTTGTTCTAAGTTGATTTCAGCATGCGTTCCCACACAGATCACAACATGTTGCTTTTGGCAACACTTGGTAATGCCTGATTGGCCAAGATTCTGCTTCGCGATACATCTGGGCCAATGAAAGAGCAGCACTGAGAGACAGCAGGTGCAGTCTGCACCTGTGTAGCATCAAAATGGCATTACCCAGCAAGGAAAAAAGCCACTCAAGCTTGTGTCAGTCCAACAGAATGGTAAAAATAACAAGGGAAGTGCTACTTCAAAT
>NW_015525770.1:0-981 GCF_001515645.1 Sinocyclocheilus grahami
CACACACACACAAACACACACTATGTCAAACACTGATTCCCGCTCATCTCGTGGTTCTGATGGATCACAGACTGATGTTTGAGCTCTGCGGGAGCTCGAGAGAGAGTTTACACACATGTGCAATAATGACGTGAACTCGCCACAAACAGCTGCAGCTCAATCAAACACACGATGATCCCATTTACACACACATGCAAACTCACAGAGAAATGCCACGTGTCATATTTCATCGCACAAATCAAAAGGCATATTCTGCACAAACAACTTTATTTGAGCATCATTCAGATTTATTGCATTCGTAATCCTCATAAAATAGGCTTCACTTTCTTAATGCAAAATGCAATTTCTTGTCTGTGATTGGGGAGTGAAATATGAGGTTTTCTGGGCTTCATCACGATCCGTTTGTGTGAAACAGGAGTGAAACGCCCCTCTGCGTTCTGCCAGTAACCTCAGCCGGCGTACAATATGAGTTGAACTGGACGACTGCGCATCGTTCTGTTACACAAAGAGCTCTGCTATCACTCAAATATCAACCAAAAAGCGCTTGGTCACTGCTGACACAAACACAATACAGAATACTCTAGCAGCTCCATTGTAACACCCTAGTAACCACACAGAACACCCTAGCAACCGTCTAGCAACTACCAAGAGCACCCGTGCAACACGCCAGTAACTTCCTAGTAACCACCCAGAGTACCCTAGTAACACCCCAGCAACCACCTAGCAACCACTCATAAAAACCACCCAGAGTACCACAGCAACCACAAAGCAATCGCCTAGCAACCAACCAGAACACTCTAGCAGCCACTCATAACACACAACAAATGCCTAGCAACCACCCAGAGTACCATAGCAACGACAAAGCAATCGCCTAGCAACCACCCAGAACACTCTAGCAACCACCTATAACACCCTAGCATCTGCTTAGTAACTACCCAGCATATCCTAGTAACACCCCAGCAACCACCTAGCAACCACTCA
>NW_015525771.1:0-980 GCF_001515645.1 Sinocyclocheilus grahami
TTATACTGGCCTTGAGTTTTTGACTTGATTTGCTGTTTGCGAGCCGTGCCATGCACTTCAAATGGCGTGGAATATTTAATTAGCTCCGCCTCGATTGATCGTCTTATCATGGCTGGCTCTTAACTTATCCTATTTGCATGTCTCTTTTAACAGAGGGCTTCAGACGCGCCCTTGAGGGTTTAAAAACAGCCAGGCACCTTTAGCTCACCCTGTCCACATCCATTAGCATAGCTTTGAATACTGAAGATGCACAGCGAGCTGTGTGGTGCACCAGCGCCTCCTCAGGACACGAACGGGATTGCAAAGGTGAAAAAACCCACAGATGCACACTGAAGGAGGAAACCAAGCTATATATACAGTATATAGAGCAGAAGATCACAGATCTTTTCACAACAGACAGGAAACCACTATTTACTAACAACCTAGCAACACTCATAATACCCTAGCAACCAAAAAGACCACAGGAACTGCTAATGATAACTGTCACCATAACAAAACACCAATACAACCAGGCATACAGTCATAATTTAAGAGTGAATCTCACAAAAGTTGTCAAGAAAAAGAGCTCAGCTTCACTCCAAAACAATAAGAAATAATTAAAATGATGTATATACTTATATTTAAATTATTAAAAACATTATTTAATAAATAATTACAAATAATAATAAATCACATTTTCTTACAAATACACATTATTACCTGAAATGATCATAAATATATAATATAAATGTTTTATGTAAATATATATTTATATATATTTTTTACAGATATTATTTAGAATTGGTAAATGGCAGTAATTTGTTATACTGTCATCAATTTATACTAAATTATTAATTGCACCTCATATGAATATATTTCATTTTTATTTTCTGCTGTTAAATATATTACTATTGTAGTGTTAATGATTTTTTGTAATTTTTTGTAATTGTAATGTATATATATATATATATATATGCTCATTTATCAATTGCACCTCATAT
>NW_015525772.1:0-980 GCF_001515645.1 Sinocyclocheilus grahami
TGCTGATTTGGTGCTCAAGAAACATTTCTTATTATCATCAATGTTAGTAACAGTTGTAATGCTTAATATTTTTGTCGAAACCTTAATAATCCTTATTGACCCCAAAGTTCTGAACAGTAGTGAATGCTGTGCAAAATAAAAGCATATGCTTAAAAGAGTGTCAAAAATGACCATGAGGCACAGTTTGATTATGAAACTGTTTTTCATAACAGCTCAAGGCTCCTCTTCTGGACCAGTACGTAAAGAAAAAAAACAATAGAAATCTATAAAATGAAGAGTCCAGCAGATTCAGCTTGTATGAAGCGTTTCATTAAAACTCAGTATGTAATACACGGCTGAAATCCCTGGATCCAGTCTCAATGGGTTTCATGAAGACGCCCTCCATTGATTTCCAGTAACTGTGTGAGCTGCTGACCATCATGCCATGCACTTCTCTCTGGCCGTGGATGGGTCTGCCGTACTGTTCCCCCGTCACAGACAGCAGAGCCTCAGTGGCCGTGTGGCGGAACCGAACGGACTCATCCCGCTGCCACACAGGGCCTGCACACAGAACGGTCCACTCGTCCAGATGGTCACCCTCGCCGTTCTCACCAAAGGCACTGACCTCCTAAATGGGAAAAGTTTTTGAGTAAAATTCATACATTACAGTGTGTGTTTAAAAAGATGAAATATTAAAACCTGATTTGAAGAAAGAGGAGAGGTAAAGTAGTGGCTGTGTAGATTGCGGCCTGTGTTCACATGGGTTAATCGGATGTTCTGTCCACACTGTACCAGAGTCCCTCGATGACATGCAGCATCACTGGTGCCTCGCACACTCCAGTAACTGTTACTGTCCTCCGCTGCGGACACACCGGTCACTGACTGCTGACCACTACCTGGAATTAACATTAATAGATCATAGAGAGATGCTGCTGCTGCTGCTGCTTCTCCTCCTTTTTTTAGAAAAAATAATCTATACTTTTATTCATCAAGCATGCATT
>NW_015525773.1:0-980 GCF_001515645.1 Sinocyclocheilus grahami
ACTAAGCCAATGCATCCCAATGAAATAACCTATGTTAATATGGTACAGATTATAATACAGAATTTTAGCAAACATTGTACAACCTCAAGTCTCAACATAAGATGGAAAAGCACAATGAATCTTTAATATGAAATAATGTGGTTTGGATAGGAAAGGAACAGAACTGTTAGAAATGAAATTTCTTTATCAGGACAAATGTTTCTGTGTGAGTATTTGTAGTACAGCTTCTGCCTGTGCTATAGCGCTGATGGATATGTTGACCTGCGCCCTCCTGTGGTGGATTTAGTTCAAACAGGCTCGTTTCTAGGTCAGTGTAACATTTACTTTCGGTTTGGACAACGGCGAGGCGTTGGTTGTATAATGGCGCACATTTCGGGTAAGATGTTAAACCCACATATTTAATACTTATCAAAATAATATTTTACAAGGATGAAAATGTTTATTTTTACTGCTGTCTTAAAACGGACTTTCTTTAAGAAATAATTAATCACACGCGACTATTTGTAGCTTTGAATCTTAATGTTGTAGCCTCTTCTGCAAGATTTCTCGTTTGATTTTGAAACTTGGAGGCAGAAATGGCACAAACTCTGCGTGAGTATCAAATTATAACAAATGAGTGTGTTTTATTTAAAGACTCTGTCTTATTAAAGTGTAGCTACACGATCGTCTCCGTTAGTTCATTTTAACATTGCATTTCTAAGTCCATGCTTTATTGCCTACAAAAGAACCGTGAACACTAAATCGTCAACTTAAACCTAAAGCACCAATACTGCAACCTCAAACAACGAGTGATGAACTTTATAAGCTACAATGTTCCTGAGTGTACGGAAGATCTGTCTCTGTGTACCGATGTTTGTGTGTTTGTTGAAGCGGAAGTAGGCCTAAGTGATGTAGGCCTGCAGTGTTGGGATATAATATTATTCATGTGTTCTTAATTGCTCTGAAAGCAAAAGAAAAAAACACTATGTTGTCCCAATTTT
>NW_015525774.1:0-980 GCF_001515645.1 Sinocyclocheilus grahami
TAAAAACATCCCGAACAAGCAAGACTAGTGCGTTAAAAACAGCGCTAAGCTACTACACTCGCGTGCTTCGCATTTATAATACGTGGCAAAAGCACACGGTTCTGTACCATTCGAGCGCTTAACAATAAAAGAGCAAGCAGTGCTGTGGATTTATATCGACGACGCTGATGCTAGCTTGCTAACGAGCTAAAAATATTGCGCTGCTTGAAAAACATCCCAGTAGGCGGGACCGGAAGCGTCAGCCAATGAGAGAGCGCGTAACTCCTCTCCGAGAACTCTTGACCAATCACATCGCTCTCTACATAACGGACATCACCAAGCGACCAATCGCGGTGAAGTTCGCAGAGCGTTTGTTGATTGCGCTACGCGAGCATACGATGCGTTTGAAACTGTGGAAATTTTTCACGTGGCTTTTCGCACAGTCGAATAGATCCACACGCATATCTCGTTTAACTTTAAACGTGAAAAGCAAATAGAGAAATCTTTCGCGGCCGACGAAGGGTGTGGTCGAGGAAGTGGCTCCGTGACGTCACAGCCCCCGCGCGCACCGAGCTGCTGTTCCGCGAGCGCGTCTCACATCGCGATAAAGCCATCAGCGAGCAGACGAGCCATGGCGCGCGGGCTGAAAGAGCGCTTCGAGAAGTTCCTTCACGAGAAGAACCTGGTGACGGACGTGCTGGCGAAGATCGAGGCGAGGACCGGAGTGCGCAGGTCCTACATCGCGTGCGGTAATGTCGGACTTCTAATGCTGTTTGAGCGACAGCGCTACGGAAGGCCGTGAGGGCCAAACCCGTCCGTCTCCCTGACATGTGGTCTTTTGTCTCGCAGCTGTCGCCTTGCTCGTTGCAGTCTATCTGGTGATCGGATACGGCGCTTCTCTGCTCTGTAACCTCATCGGATTCGTCTATCCTGCGTACATCTCGTGAGTTAAAGCTGTAATCCGTCTTTCTTTTTCATTGTGGCATCACGCGGCAGTCTAT
>NW_015525775.1:0-980 GCF_001515645.1 Sinocyclocheilus grahami
CACAGTGTGGATTTTAGAAAGTGTACAAAAACTTATGTGCACAATTACCATAACATTAAAAATATATTTTTTAAGTCACTGAAAAAAGGTCAAAAAACTCATGCTAAACATATGGGACATTCTACCAGAAACGTACATTTCCACTTGTCAAAATCTTGGGTGAAAAAAATATCTTATTCTTAAATCTTAACGTTGAGTCATATGGAGGACATGTTAATCTATATGAAACCCATATCATGCCATCTCAGCATGTTTTTATGATTGAAATAAATACATTTTTATACACATTTCACCCCTAAAATGTCAGGCCCTGTCACAGACAAATTTGTATATGTTAGAATGGTTTCCTAATGAATTTCTTTGATACAAATAGCATTTTCTTATTGGTCACATGTCCCTGATTGTATCTAACATGGTTTTGTAATTTCTATAAGAAATATAAGCAACTTTTCGGTCAACTGTAGTACACAAAATCACAGAATACCCTGCCAGGCACTCATATAGTTGTAAAAAAACTACCTTTACATAGGAGATTTTTTCAAAAACAGTAGTGGATATATACTCCAACCTTCATCTACACAGTTACAGAGATTAATTCATCAATATTAAATTTTTATAACATAATTACCTGTGTGACAGGACTGACTTGATGGATTTCGTTGATGCAGAAAAAGTTATGTTTTGTGTTCTTTATTTAAGTTTTGATAAGCATTCCTATTTTAAATTATTATTATAATTTTAATGTTAATGTAATATTAGACTATGGTAAAGTTTAGCCAAGGACATATAATAAGGGCCTAATTCATTAGAATATGACTGACAAATTAATAAACTAATTTCATTTTATTTCAATATAAAAACATATTTCATTTAACAATTCATTAAAATTTCATTTAACAATAACATGGCCAGATACAATCAAAATTGTAGACAAAAAACAACTAGAATTGCACAATGGCACAAACACAGACAGGAGTGAA
>NW_015525776.1:0-980 GCF_001515645.1 Sinocyclocheilus grahami
TGTGTAACGCTCGCTAGCAGCCACATGTGGATTGGTTTTGCAGCGTTTATTTAGTTTACGAACTTATTCCGTGGTTTAAAACGTCCACGTTTTGTCTTAACGAACCATGAAACTCAGGCAGCGTTGGATTTGATTTCGTGGAATAAACCAGTAAACCTGTAAATCTTGCTTTTAGGAGGGAGGGGTGCTACTTTTCTTCCATTTCCATTGAGGGAACCGAAACGAACGCATAGCATCATCCGTTCCGACTGCCTCCCCGCAACTGTTATTCATTGGATTCAATGAGTCCAGCATTTAGGCTTTGAGTGACCAGTCCATTCATAGTCAGATCATTAGGACACAAGACACATGCACTTTCTCAGCCCTTTGTTATTTACCATGCTTTCCTGCTCTGTTTAAGAAGAAAACACACTAGTTGTTTAAATGCATTGCTTTATTCAGAAATGCTCAGCACTTTCATATCATGCAGAATTAATTCTTGCCCTTTGAACATTTTCCTTTGAATTTTCCCCTGGTGTTCCCACAAAATGTGACTTTTTTCCTGAAAAGGTCTTGAAGAAAGCAGCTGTCCTCTCTGCAGCTTTCTCGTCACAAAGGGAAGGTTCTTATCACAGGGGCGCTGTAGTCCCCAGAGCCTCTGCTCCGTAGTCAGTCTGTGCTGCTAGGGATAACGTCATCGAGTCTGGGAGAAGATCACTGTGGTTGCTGCTTTGTTAATGCAGAGAGGGCTAAGATTTAAAACTGATGCTTGTAGTCTAGCTCCTCTCAGTGGTTTTCGATTGACACAATGGGTGACGTAATCTATTTCTGTGGTTAGGTAATTGATCATCTTTGCGCATATTTACATGTGTACAAAGGAGATGCAGCCTTTTACTGAGGAGTGTTTTTTTGTCTATAAATAATACACACACACACACACACACACACACATACAGTATATATTAGGGGTGCTCCGATCAGGATTTTTGAGGCCGATCACC
>NW_015525777.1:0-980 GCF_001515645.1 Sinocyclocheilus grahami
ATAAAACATTTTTTTCTCCCGACAGTAATTGAAACATGGTAATAATAGAGTCGTACTGAAGTTTTTTTTTTAAAGTGTATTTTTAAATAACTACACATTACGTCATTGATACGTTTACAATGAAATAAAATACAAAACATAACTTTTTATATATATATATATATATATATAATTTCTGTATTCATAATGTCATCCAATGTTACATTAACTGTTGAATGTTAAGTGTTTATACCTGCAATAACAAAATAAATAAAGGAATTTAACAAAAACAAAAAAAAACTTCATTTACGAGCTGTCCATGGTTCTGAAAAAAGATTTTTGTTTTATTGAGAAGCCATTTATATAGGCCTATTGCATAAAACACATCCGGAGTGTGATTTACGAGTTGTTTTCCATCATGCTTTTCACTCCTTTACGTAAATTAACGAAACGTTAGCGTTCATAAGGTACCTTTATTTTTCTCTCTGAAGTGTTATGCCCGTAAATTTCCTTCGAATTAGATTTTTCCTGTTATTCAAACAGCAAAACATTTCCTAAATATAAATATGAAGATCGAAAATAAACTTGAACGTTGAACATTAAAGTGGGGTTTGAACTGAAAACAATGGGTTGTGAATGAACCACTTAATTGGAGAAACCCACGTGACTGCAGGTTTGTCCTCCGGTCATAAGAACAGGTGGTCGCAGAGAGCTGAAGGTACAGATCCAACATACACACCGAGTGTATACTAAAGAGAGTCGTTTTTCTTTTATGATTTTTTTTTAATGCCATCTAAAAGTTGTGTTAGACACAACGTTACGTCTAAATCTTCTCCTGAATTCTAGTGAGCTAAAGTTATAGTCCAGTCATTTAGTACTTGGCAAGCGCGTGTGAGGTTTGCCCGTCACTCATGAAGGTGGAGGAAGAGCTGAGGAGCGGCGGCAGCGGCGGCGGCGGAGCGGGGACCGGTGCTCGGGGCAGCAACGACTGCTGCATCACC
>NW_015525778.1:0-980 GCF_001515645.1 Sinocyclocheilus grahami
CTTGCTGCAGCCAGTCATTATTTCAGGTAAG
This sequence comes from Sinocyclocheilus grahami, assembly GCF_001515645.1. Classification (NCBI taxonomy): domain Eukaryota; kingdom Metazoa; phylum Chordata; class Actinopteri; order Cypriniformes; family Cyprinidae; genus Sinocyclocheilus; species Sinocyclocheilus grahami. The sequence continues at coordinate 32 of NW_015525778.1, forward strand.
CCAGTGGCACATTCACATCTAAAGAAATGAGTTTGCTTGTTTCATGTAACTTTTATTTTTATTTAAAAACAAATAGTAAGAGAGCAGTGATTCTACTTTAGATATACCATTTTAAGTTATCACGTAAGTTGAATTTTTATTCATATATATTTTACAGAGCAATGTTTTGTAATGACTTGAGAGAAAAACATGAAGAAAATGTAAATATTAAAGGCATTGATGCTGACACCATGGGAATCCTGTTAGAATACACTTACACCAGCAAGGTCATCATAACCAAGGACAATGTTCAGAGAATGCTTGAGGCAGCCAGTCTATTTCAGGTTTGTACTATCAGCTTTATATCAAACGTTTCCTTTATGGGCAATATGTTTTACTTTTTTACCAGCAGCACGTCTAGTATGACAGAATAGCCTATATGTAACACGGTCTCTGTCGAGTATGACCGTTTTATTGTTCAGCAGTATGTTTTTGCTGGGTACACATGACAGCTATTTCACTTTTTACTTCCCCACTGCCACATCTGTTGTATTTTGCTATGTTTGTTTCTTTTTGTTGGAAGTGAAGACATCAAAATCACCTTAAAAAAACAGGGAAGTGAAACTGTATATTATTTCCAGAGGGGATATTTTCCATTACAGTGAGTTTTAGTAGTCACATCTGGGTTAAGGTACTTTAGCTGGGTGGGGTCATGTGTTTACTAAACATAGTTGATGTCGCTTATATATCAAATTATAAAGTATAATCATAATTACATTTTTGCCAAAGGCCAAATCTGTTATCAGGCTATTTCACATTATTAAAGCATATATAGCACCTTTTAAAACAATTTAACTGTAGATATATACTGTATAAAAACACTACTCTAAAAGTTTGGGGTCGGCGAGATTTTTATTGATAGTTTTCAAGAGGACCTCTTTTATGCTCACCAAGGCTGATTTATTTGAGC
>NW_015525779.1:0-980 GCF_001515645.1 Sinocyclocheilus grahami
TTTGTACAGTGTCCCAACTTTTTTGGAATCGGGTTTGTAGTAATGAACAACAATAGTGTTCCTTGTACAGTATGTCTGTGTCTACAGTGTATTCTGATTTTTTTTCTATCACATCCTACAGTGGCCAATGGTTAGTAAGTTGGTCTAGGTGTCTGTTAGTGCAGGTGTGACCACTTAGGCTGGACCCAGGGAGGAAGTATTGAACCTTACAGGAAGTCTGCTTTGTTAAGATAAAAACATGAAGCCACCCTCAGGTCAACCGCCCCCTCCACAACAAGTACATGGGCACAAATTCAAACACACCTTACTGTTTGATGTGGCTAATTTTGCACACCAAAACCACAGAGATAAAGATCAGATAATTTTGTATATCCACTGAGTTTAAAAGCCTCTGCTGCTGTAAAGTTTATTTCATATTTACCTCTTGACCGTTCCAAAGACATATTTGAGAAAAAATAAGTCTTATAAATTAATAAAGGGAGATCCCCTTGAAGAATATACACTACATTTAAAAAAGTATTGGGACACATGACCATTACACCAACCGGGCTTTTAATGACGTTGCATTCTAAACACATTAATATGGAGTTAGTCCCCACTTTGAATATAAAACAGCTTCCACTCTTCTAGATAGGTTTCTGTGTTAATTTCTGCCCATCTATTTATTCAGCAAAGCATTTGAGGACATGGCTCTGATTTTGTATGAGAAAGCCTGTCTCACGATAATTGTTTTAGTTTATCCCAAAGGTGTTCTATGGGGTTGAGCTCAGGGCTCTGTGTGAGCCAGTCAAATTCTTCCACACCAAACACTGAAGTGTACAGGAACACAGTCATGCTGGAATAGAAAAGGGCCTTCCACACACTGTTACCAAAAAGTTGGAGGCATAGCATTGTCAAAAATATCTTTGTATGCTGAAGTATTAAGACTTCACTTCACTGCATATAAGGGGCCTAGCCCAACCCATGAAAAACAGCCCCAT
>NW_015525780.1:0-979 GCF_001515645.1 Sinocyclocheilus grahami
TATTTAATTTCCAGTGTGTTCGTGTTCTTATATTTTTATTAGTATCGCTCTATTCCCTATATATCGGATGTCGAAGTTTTAGGTGACGTACAGCGCGTCATTCTACTTCCTGTTTGGAGGCGGTTCTAGTTCTGAAAACAATTTAAACAACGTGATGTGAACCGACCCTATACTGCAGATCAGGTCAAATAACAGCCGTCCTGTTTTACATAGTTGAAAAAAAAGCGTAATCCTATCGGTATTTACTGCATACAAACGGTCATTTAGCTACATACATTTACGTGCCGACTGTCTTACACAAGTCAATGTCACGAGTATTTGTTGTTGTTGTTGGACGCTCATTTTGGCTGTCACAATGGATACGAGTTGTGCAATTAAGACCAACACTAGACAGGAGGACATGATTATTATGCTTTATTACTATTGACATGACAGTGGCTAAATATATTTGGTCTTGGTTGGTTCTAAGTGGCTACAACTCCACTGTGTGTTGTCGTCTAATCTTCAGCACTTGTCTTTATTTATCAAGCAGAGGACCAGGCATACATACAGACAGAAGGTCATGATGGCTGCAGACTCAGCAGTGTCTAACAGAGGAGAGAACATCCTTGCTGAGAGCGATGATGATATTCTCAGATACCTTTCGTTGATGCATCTTAAGTTATAGAGAATGCATCCATATTGGCCTTGTCCTAACCTGACAGGCTTGTCATAATGTTTATAGCTTCATGATGTACTTGTTTTTAGGGGGCATCAAGCTTCTCCACATTAGAAAAGGTTTTACACCTAAAGAAATGAATAGTACTTTTGACAAAAATGGAATGAAGACTGCAGTCAGTGGTTTAGAAATATCTATTCAGAAAGAAATACAAGCACTATTTAAGGTTGGATTACAGTACACAACTTCTACACAACAGACTTTAAAACACTAGGCATCTTACACCTGCTGACTTTGTAAATGGTTACACAGAAAAAAAAA
>NW_015525781.1:0-979 GCF_001515645.1 Sinocyclocheilus grahami
TTTTTGATTGAGTTTATATCTCACAATTCAGATTTTCTTTTTAGATATAAACTCAGAATAGCGAGATAAACTTTCAATTCTGCGAAAAAGTCAGAATTGTGAGATAAAAAGTTGCAATTACCTTTTATATTTTTTATTCCATGCCAGAAAAAAAAAACTACTGTCAGATGCAAACTCAGAATTCAGAAAAATTATGAGATATAAAATGCATTGTTCTTACCACATTATAGTCATGTATAATCTAATGAGAATTAGCACTAAAAATAATGGGAATTACAAAACACTGAAAGTAAAATGTAAAAGATATAACGGGTATAATCTCATGACTGACACCTTGTGCTTCATCCAGTACGACATCACGATGTTTTCTGCCGCAGCTTTTGAGGCGGAGTATGGATTGGTGGGTCTTTTTGGACTCAGTTCATCAAACGGCTGTGAAAACAAGATCCAGATCACACACTTCAGCTGACATCAAAATACTGCTGTACTAAACAGATCAACAGGAGATGGCTGGTTAGTCTTTCTCGTGATAGGTTCATGTACTCCAAAACTACTAGTGATGCACGCTTTCCAAACACTGCTTCACGAAGCTTCAAAACCATTGTGAATCATTTGTTCGGAGCGTGTATTAAAGTCACTTCAGTAAACGAGGCTTTGTTGCTGCAGAACGGTTTCAAAACATTTCGAGATTTCAGTGGTTCTGTGAACTCATGAACCAGTGTCTATATAGAATTTTTACCGGATCTCAGATCAGTTTTATACATTTGTAGATATTTTTAATGCCACATTTGTTGAGTTGAAGTTATTAGTCTCTTATTGGTCCGATTAACTAAACTCTCCATTAAAAACAAACAAAACAAGCTCTGCTATTATTTTAGACACTTCATATTTGTGACCCTGGACCACAAAGCCAGTCATAAGGGTCAGTTTTATGAAATAAATAAGCTCTCCATTGATGTATGGTTTGTTAGGATAGCAC
>NW_015525782.1:0-979 GCF_001515645.1 Sinocyclocheilus grahami
AGAGACATGTCTACCTGGAGCTCTGTGAGCGGCTGACTGTGGCGTGTGGAGTTCAGCTGAATGAAGCTGGAGTCTTCTTCAGTGTGGATCTGATGCTCGAAGCGTGTGCTAATGCTGGTTACAGAGCTCACACAGCAGCTGCTGGACTCATCAGCAGACGATCCTGTCCGAGTCTGAACTACCAGAGACATTCAACATCATCATCAGCTCCAATTCAGTGCTGTCAGTCTGAATCAGGCTGTGATCACCTGCCGTCTCAATATAGATCTCATTTACGTCATAATGGAATTACTAAAACTGTTACATTCCTCAGAAACAGACCAGTTTCTATAGCAACACTCAATGTTGCAACCTGCATGTGCAACTTAGCGACAGCAGAACGTCAAAATGCCCTCCATAAATATTTATTAATAATAATAATAATATGTGCAGAGGCTGGTACCAGTTTAGCATTAATGATTAAAAGAGCTGTCATTTTTATGGTTGATAAATGATGACACGGCGGTCAAGTCCCGAAAATCCAGCTTCTAACCTGTAATTATGAGTTTGACAAATACGTGAAGTACAGCACGTAATATAATAATATAGTATGTAACCAATATTAGTAAATTAGTAGAATGACATCATTTGGAAAGAAAAGTTCAAAAGTTAGATTTATAAAGATGTGCATCCGAAAGGTGAATTTACAATCATTTCTGAAATGTTATACAACTGGTTACACTTTAACATAACATTAACAATGAACAACTGTATTATAACGTTACCAAACATGAATAAATACTGCAACAAATGTACTGCACATTGTCGGCTAATGCGTTAAATATAGGCCCTATTGAAAAATGTTACTATTTCTCTTTACATTTTGATAAACAATGTTGGAATATTTTAAAACACAAGAACATTTTCACGCCAGTTTTTAACTTTATAAATTATTTTTGACACGGTAAGAAATCCATGTAATAGGATAGGATCATATGTG
>NW_015525783.1:0-979 GCF_001515645.1 Sinocyclocheilus grahami
ATCACAAACTTGTTAAAAAATATTGCAATTAACATAATTAATATGATACTATTTAATAAGTTAACACATGAACAAAGATAGCCCTAAAATATATATTTTTGATATCTGAGTTTGAGTCTGTCTCATGAGGATGTCCATGAATGTCCTGAAAGGTTTAGCTCAATTTAAATCAATTTCAATCTCCAAAATATGGATGCGCAGTAAGGAGTTGAATATTTCCTTGCAAATAAATCAATTATCATACAGTGATGGTATCATTCATTCTCCAGTAAATAATTTTTGAAAAACATAATTTATTCTCCAACTCAAGAATAAACAGAAAGCACACTGTTCATGCTCTGAGAATTTGTTTCGAGATTGATGATTTAACACTTTTATATAATTTCTCTCTATTTCACACACACGTTAATGCCTGAAAACAGTTGCAGCTGAAGTCCATAACTAGAACATGAGCAGTCAATAGCACTGATGTCTAGACTGATAGACTCACCCCAGACAGACATGAGGAGGACAAAGGCCATGACCTACGATATGACTCACAACTTGACTAACCAATCACAGAACAAGAGGAAACACACACACACACACACACAGTGTCCCATGCTGCCATAAATAGACATTCCAATGGTCTGCAGAAACAACATTAGACAGAGGAGCATGAGAAAACTTCACTCACAGGGCAATCGCTGAGTGTGTGAGACTATGAGAAGGAACCAGAGTTATCAGGACCTTTAAAGGAATATTTTGTGTTTAATATAACTCAACATAAAAAAAAACATTCTGACTCACTATATTCTATTCATTAATCAATAATTCATGATGCAAACATCATAAATGATTAATTTATAAATATACGAGTTGGGGGAGGTGCGGTCAGACCACATGATATTTAACTATCTGAACTAACCTTGCCATATCATATTTTAAAGTCCCTATGAAATCAAAATTAAAGGTTTTTGGGTGTTAGTATCAATATGTT
>NW_015525784.1:0-979 GCF_001515645.1 Sinocyclocheilus grahami
AAATGGACCCTTATGACTGGTTTTGTGCTCCAGGGTCACATTTGAGTTCTTCGCTGAATTCAAGAGCTTCACACTGGATCTCACAGCGCTTTTTAGTGTCTGCTCTAGTGATCATTGTGATCATTATAATTTTATCTCCCAGCCCTAATATACAATTAAATGGTTAGCTAAATTTTATTTATCTATTTTATTTAATTTTTTAGTCCGCCCTTTTTGGGCCACAACTTGCAGTTTATGCATTTAGCAGACGCTTTTATCCACAGCAGTCCATTATATTCTATTATAAACCAGTCTGGACTAATATGTTTTTTCAGTTTTGTTGTTTTGTGTGTTTCCAGTCCATCAGCCTGATTGAGCGCAGGAATCCGTCCCGGAGTCTGGAGCAGGTGTGCCGCTGGGCAAACACCCAGCAGAGGCTTGACCCCGAGCACGCCGAGCATCATGACCATGCTATCTTCCTCACCAGGCAAGATTTTGGTCCCGCAGGTATGCAAGGTACTGTGTTTCTCTCGATCGAGGCTGTGCAGAGTAAGTGCTTCTTTCTGCTTCTGTTCTCGAACGGTTGGCATCGAGATGCCCAGAACATCGGTTAGGAACGACCATCAAATGCCAGCTAATCTGATTCCAGACCATGTAAACTGGGCATCGGTGTCAACCTGTAGCAACCAAAAATACACTTTGACCGCCATGTTGCGAAGGAGAGTTTTTGGCATGTAGAGGAAAAGAAAACATCTTTATTAGTAACAATGCGCTCTCAAAAGTACTAATATTCCTAGTCTTTTAGTTAAAAAGTGTCCTTTCTAGGTAGCTCGGTGAACTTTACCATTGTAAAGTATTGTTGTGTTTCATAATGTTGAAGTTAGTCTTGCATGCATGCTTTTCAAAGGAATAGTTTGCCAAAAAATTTAAATTCTATCATTTTCTAACCCTCAATTTGTTCCAAACCTGTATTAGTTTCTTTCTTCTGTTGAACACAAAA
>NW_015525785.1:0-979 GCF_001515645.1 Sinocyclocheilus grahami
TTATTTATTTATTTGTGTATTTATTTATTTGATGTCTCCTTGTGCTATCCTATCCCTCTTATTTTGATATTATGTTAAATAATGTGTTTAGTTTGAGTTGATGTAAAATAACTAAAACTGAAATTAAAAATAATAACTATATAGGCATATAAACAAACTACTAAAAGTGACAAAAATACACAAAATTACTAAACCGTCAATCAAAATTAAAATGAAAAAAATAAAAAAATAAAAAAATAAAAATGAATTCAAAATAATAATAAAAAAAACAACACTGGAAAAAAAGATGGCTATTTTCGTTCAGAAATTGCTAGACATTTTCTCAAATAAGATGAAACAGCAAGCAGACACATGTAATTGAATGTGAAATTCTGATGTGCACTGCAATTCATGCATTTCAAAAATTGCCTTAAGTGTAAAATTATGTATTGTTGCTGTTGTATTTATAATCGATACTGGGGATTTTTTTTCTTCCTCTCTCCTCTCTTGGGTAAAAAAAAGAAAAAGGTTTTCATTCCTCCACTCGTAAAGCAGTGGACTCGATTAGGACCATAGGACTGGATTAGAAAGCTAGGTCAGGGCAGGAGGGCATCACAGCACACAGGATATTCGTGCAGACAAACTGGCAGGACTCCGGTGGCACATACCCAGCTGTGCCTGTGGTGGGAGACGATAAAATGGACAAATGTGCAGGCAGCCAGATGACCACATGGTTGAGTGGTGAGCTTAGAAGGATTACAGACAGGGAAAATGTTCAGAGCTTACAGGGCAGAGGAGATGTTTCTTGTTTGACATGCGGCAGGAATTACGCTCAGATTAGAGGTACAGCATACAGTCAAAGCGAAGCTTTATGTAAATACAGCCAAAAGAATGGTTCATGGAAATAAAGAAAATAAAAAAGAGGATTAGAGCTTGAATCATTTTACTCTAGACTTCTTACGCAACTTTTATTTTGTTTTCACATTCAAAACGAATTAAT
>NW_015525786.1:0-979 GCF_001515645.1 Sinocyclocheilus grahami
TATATATATATATATAAAAAGTTCCCCCAAAGCTATTAGATCTATATGGATTAATATCTGTAGAAATCACTCCTTGTGGCATAATCAGCCTAAACTAGCTTGGCTGAATAACATTTCATTTTTTGTTGAATACAGTAGCGTCAGAACTAATTTAGAAGCATATCTCTGACGGTTTTCTGTGATCTTTGTGGTCAATGTTCAGATAAATGCACACATTCCAGCTGTCAGTCAATTCAACACAGATCGTGTCAGAACAACTCCGTCCACAAATACAGCAGGAATGCTTTGTGTTTTATCGCCGACAGCGTTTCTTTTGCTTTCCGCTGTGTGGAGTTTGTGCCTCCAGGTGTCTTTACTCTCTGAAGTCGCACAAGGTGACTTCTGAGAATGTTTTTGAAGTTGTGCATGCAAAACCTGTTGGTTACAGCTTTTTTTTTAATCTTGCAGAAGCATAATTATTCACGAGTGTGTTTGCACAATGTTTGCCTGCTGATAGCATGCGTGTGTTTGGTTCCTGATGCTCAGATGAGGAGATTTAGTCAATGCAATGCAATATCTAATTCAACATGCAATGCACATTCAATGCAATATAGTCTCTTAATATGCATTTAGTTTGCATTTAGCAGAGTTTTTAGTGTTTGCTTTGAATTAAAGAGCCCAAATAAGGAGAAAACGCTGTGTGACGATGTGAGGTGAGGAGGGAGACACACAGAGAAAAGCAAGCAGATAGTGAGTTGTTCTGTGTGCATGCGTGTGTTTAATGTATGAGTGTAATTCAATGAGCCTTGTGTTTTGTATAATACACCCATAGGCCATAAATTAGCCCCGCGGTGCAGTGCATTCTGGGTAATTAACAGTGTGTTGGCAGCTGTGTTTAGCATTAAAACGTGCCTCACGCCAACAAAAGGAGAGAAAGACTTACTGTGTTTTGTTAAAGGCCAGCAGTCTCACTGTTTCCTCAGACGTATGTGTTTTTGCT
>NW_015525787.1:0-978 GCF_001515645.1 Sinocyclocheilus grahami
GAATGCAAGTGCACAGTGAGAGAATAAAGCAGCCCAGGGGCACGTGAGCGTTTCTTTGATGGTACACCGGGGTTGATTGGAAGACTGTCGCTGGCTTTTGCCAGATTTCAATAGTGTCAACAATGCAGCTCTCGGGCAACACAAACAGGCAGCGCTGCAGATAAGATGCGGTAATCAGAGCAGCACAGCCAGCGTGTAACACGATTTAACTCAATTTATATGTAAATGAAATATTTTGATTATAATGAGCTTACTGTGTCAAGTTGTATGGAATGGAGTTTGTTTGTCTTCCTGTGCAAGAACCATGAGCAAAATCATTGCCTGAATCTGTCTCGCTATCTCTCTCCTTTACAGACCGGCTTCCCAAACTTGGCTGGTTGGAAATAAACGGGAGCTGAATGCAGTAGAATTGGCTGGAACGGCGAGCGGAAACACGCTATCGCTCGGCCTGCGTGTTTTTAATTGACTCGCTGCGAGATCTCAGCGTCTTCCGCTCGCTGCCACACGCGCCGTCATTAGCGCAGGAGCTGTCAGACTGGTTTGAAGCACAGAAATAATTCGGTTTTATTTTTCCCAGTCTTGACGTTCGCACACGAGCAGGAACACTCTTGGCGGGATGCTAAACATAGCCTGAAACATTTCAAAAATGAACTCATTATTTTTCAAGAAATGCTGCGTAACCCAAGATGTCTGACTCAGGAGGTCATGCCAAACATTACACTGGCCTAATTTAGTTTCCATTCTTAGTTTTTGCATACAAAAGTTGGATAGGAATACAGTCTAATGTCATTTTCTAACAATAAACATTAGGTTAAGCATCAGCGCTAATGATTGGACTAATACAAACTAATCAGTGTGCCAGAAAGGGTTGCAAATCAAGCTTAAATTAAGCTGTCACTCTGTAGGGACTAAATATTTCGGTGTAAAACGAAGGCTTTTTTTCATGTTTCATTTTCTGAAAATGTGCTCACCTTCAGG
>NW_015525788.1:0-978 GCF_001515645.1 Sinocyclocheilus grahami
GTTTTGAAGTACTCAATATGTCGCCACAATTTATTTAAAATAATTGGAGTAATTGGCAAAACTGATCATTAAGAAATATTGGTATATTTTCTTCCAGGTCACCACAGAAGTCACCGGCATCGCAGTCACTCCAAGTCCCCAGAAAGGTAATACTTGGATATATCAAATGAATTTACATTTTTGTCTTTGTTTTACCCTCTTGTTTCATGGTGCATTTGTCTCTTTGTGTTCTAGTCGGTCAAAGAAGAGTCACAAGAGAAGTCGAAGAGGAAATGAGTGATCTCCGGTTTCTGTGTGAATTTTTTTTTTCTTGTTTTATAGATATTTTTTTGCTCTGTAATATATGGAGAAACAGAGCCATTTCTGTCATAAAAAGCTTGAACTTATTCTGTGTAAATTGCCCAAGCCCAGTTTAGTCCTCATAGGTTTTTTATGCTGTTTTATACTTTTAATTGACATTTACAACCAGAAAATTACAGATTTTTTTTCATCCTGAATTAACTGTACTTTGTAAAATAAACATTTGATGTATTGTAGTTTCCATTTTTCCAGTTATAAAGATAATGATTGAAACCGTCTACAAGAAAATTGACTTTGCTGTTATTTTGGTATGATTTCAGTCTCTGAATTTGGAGAATTCTGTACAGGTACATTCGATTCTACAACAAAATTGAAGTTATACAGCTAAAGCCAAGAAAAGACTGGACATAACCACTCTTGTACTGTTTTAGTGCTCTAGGATAAAGTTGGCCAAACTGCATTTAATTTCATGAGAGAGATGAAATATTTATTTTAAATATAAAGTAGGGTAAGAAGCAAAACATAAAGCAACCTAACTTACTTTTGAATTTCAAAAGAAAAGACATGTAGAAGTCTACAAGGGGTGGTGGACTACAGGTGCATCTCAATAAATTAGAATGTCGTGGAAAAGTACAGTTATTTCAGTAATTCAATTCAAATTGTGAAACTTGTGTATTA
>NW_015525789.1:0-978 GCF_001515645.1 Sinocyclocheilus grahami
AAAATTATTAGTAATAATAAAAATGTATAAATCAGTGCAGTCAGAGATTCTAAAAAAGTAACAACACTGCGGTTACTTTAAGTGAGAAATATGAATATGAAGAGAGATCCAAAGCTCGTCCAGAGCTGCCAATCACGAGAGCGGCCCTTACAAAACAGTTCTCCTCCACTAGCTGGACCGTCTGTCCACAGGGAGACAAAAGATTACACTTCCAGCCCACGGCAGGCATCTTTTCCAGCTCTTCCTCTGTCTTCCTGCTGAACTCCACCATTCATCACTGCTCGGCTGAGATGGCCTCAGGAAAAGCTCTTATTAAAAACCAACCCGGATAATATTTCTCAATCAAAGTCAATTAGAGGCTCTCTGCTTATATCTGCTTCCATTTAATACAGTTGCAGAGAACTGTAAGAAACCCTGGCGTTCCGCTGTACAAACAAGGCCGAGAGATTTCAACACTTTATCTGCCCTCAGATTAACACCGGAAGCTCTGGCCGTCAAAATGTGAGTTCAAGATCGATCCAGAGAATATTTAGGGCCATTTTCATATTAGAGCTAATGATGCAGACCCGGGTTGGTTTGCTATAAAAGAAATCCTGATGAATTTGAAGAACAGAAGTGCTTCTGACGATACGTTATGTAAGAAATACATTTTGTGTCTTACGTACTTAAACACTTGGTTTTCTATGATATTGCTTGTTAGTTCAGCTTGTCAAAGACGTCAGGTAAAATGATTTGGCTAATATAGATGAGATTTAGTAGTAATAGAATCAGAAAGAATGGGTAGGAAAAAAATGACAACATGTACTGTACTGTATTTTCCAGAATAAGTCACTTTTTTAATGCTTGTAAAGGTTTCATTTTATTTGTTGGTATTTTACATTATTTCTGAATGTAATAATAAAACGTGATTATACAGCAATGCGATTTATATCTGAGTTTTTTTTTCTTTTTCTGTCAACAATGCAATTTTAACCCAGC
>NW_015525790.1:0-978 GCF_001515645.1 Sinocyclocheilus grahami
ATGAGAGGAGTTACATTTCTACAGTTACGCTGTGTTACCTTTTAGACGGAGCCTCTAAAATATGGTACGTTTTTAGCATTTACCGTCTTTAAATATTTACCGTCTACTGCTGTGCATAGCTGGCACACAAAACACGGTCTGCACACTTTCATGCAGTCGAGCTATACCCTACATCACCCCATGCATAGGACTTACACTTTGCGCCCAGTTGAGATTTACGTTACACCCACCCCTAAATGATACAGTCCAGAAAATAAACAAAACCTGTTTTTTTTTTTAGAAGCTTCAGAGCTTGTCTCCAGGCACTTTCCTACAGAGTTTACACATATCTTCGTGTCACTGTTTTTTTGTTGTTTTTTAACCGCTGGATGTCCCATTACATTAAGTGCTCTGGTGAATGAACACTAACAATGTATTTTGTTTTTGCATGGCTGATTGTTATGACATGATGAAAAACTGTCCTCCCTATATTAGGTTTGGCTTGGCAAGGTGTCATCGACTAGTGCCTCAGCTAACACTTCCCTCCCACCCTGTCTACAGGGGTCCAGTGGGCCGTATGGCTCCTACCCCTGCTAGACCACCCTTCCCCCCCAGGAAAAGGGCAAAATATGCCCTGGGTATCAGAGGTTCCCATCCTCTCCCATAGTGAATAAGCTGCAGAACAAGAGAGAAATAGATCAGATTAGAATCATTTTACATGTACAGTATCATTAGTAAATAGATAGCAGTAACATATTACAATAATGATCATTCAAGGTTCGTTTTAATGTTAATTTATAAATTGTTCATTAGATAATGCATTATTAATGAACATGAACGTACAAATTAACAATGTTAATTTATACAACTTATTTAAACAACAAAAAAACTATTACTACTGATTCTATTATAACATTAGCCAACAATTACTGTAAAAGTTTGTTCATGTTAATTAGTAATTACAGGCCAAAAACCTCTGAATAATAGTGTTTATATATA
>NW_015525791.1:0-978 GCF_001515645.1 Sinocyclocheilus grahami
ACAAGTAAATGAGTACATTTAAATGTGTGCTAAATGAATAATACTCACTTTAGTAAAGTGCAGAGCAGCATGAGTAGAACACTGCCCACCACACACAACACCAGCATGGTGGCCACGGTCTGCTGCCTGTGGTTAGTCGCCACCACAGCCAAGAGATCTGCATGTTCGCATCGCATACCTACAAAACCAGGATGACATCTACACAAACAAGACTGACTTATTATAACTGAAAAAGAGGGCTTTATAAAACTAAAGCCAAATATGAAAATATGCATGGGAAAACATGAGTATATTCAATAGATGTTAGGTAAAAGCATTTCATTCCAAAATGAGGAATCTGCCAGTATCATGCTCATAAAATCAATCAAATTAAAATTGACTATAATTCATTTGACATTTTGTGGTGAACTATGACATACGGATGTGGATACAGAGAAAACAATAAATTCCCTGACAACATTAGGACTCATACCAACTCAAGACACAAGCACCAACACAGATTTGAATACTGCTATTCTGCCACATTTATACATGGAAACGCAATTTAGGACAAAACATGCTTGTCTTGACAAGAACAGCTTAATAAAAATGCTGTCATTTATCCAAGTCAGTCAGCAATCAAAATGCACGTCAGACTGTTTAGCCGTTTAATCTCATTATTATGTAAAAATATGTTTGTTTGTTTTTAAAATCTGACATCAACTACAATCATAGAATTAGAATTTCTGGAATCTTCTGAATATCTGTTTTTTTTTTTTTTACTTTTTCTTCAGTGATCAAGATTCAAAGCATTTGATTTCATATCAAAACTGCCATAGCAATGCTGACAGAGACAGCATTAAATAAAACAGCACTTATTCAGTCTCTATACCCTATAGCGACTAAAAATATATGGCAGAAAACAACGCAGGAAAAACACATGGAAAAAAATTTATATTCAGTTTGAAAAAAGACCATCTTAGAACTTACACGCATGCA
>NW_015525792.1:0-978 GCF_001515645.1 Sinocyclocheilus grahami
GTGTTTAGTTGATCCTGATAAGCGCTCGTCGTCACAGTTGTAAACTTGACGGCTTTCTTCTCTCGTGAGGGGGTTTGGCGTCACGGCATCTTTGTTTCCAGGCGGAACGTTAAAGAACGCGACACAGACGTCTCCCGGAAATCCTGTAGAATTCAACCAATCCGATGACGACTTCGACACTCCTGAAGTGTTTCCACTTTTGTGTCCCATATGCATCAGACGTTCAGCCAACGGTCCGTGGGCGTGGCGTCTGAGGCTGAGACTAGTAGTGGGCCAACCTGTGCGTTCCTGTAGGGGGCAGAGCGGATCTTTAGACAGGTACTACTCGCAGATGAACAGTACACTACATGTCCATGAACATGTGAACGCCCCCTTCCAGTTAACAGGCTTAGATATTCCAGTGAAACATAATGTAGCACACAATGCCATTCCAGAGAGTGCTTACAACTTTGTTCCAGCACTTTCTGGACAAAACTCTTGTGCCCAAAGCGAAGAACTTCAATGTTACATGATCCTTCAGAAATCATTCAGGTTAAACACTATATTGAATCTTACATGGGGTGAATTGCCTTAAAGCAGGACGATGCCTAATGTGGGGCACCTAAGGTCTAGTGTTTGTATGTCCCCAGTGAACACATGAATGCCAGTGAAACTATAGGCTAGCAAAGCTGTGGTGTCATGTGATCAAAATGGCATGTACAGTCAAGGTGGCGCAATCATCAAACAGAAAGCACCTTTTGTGAAGTCCACCAAAAGGTCAGTGACATAGAGTTTTGACAATCTTGATGTTAAGGAGTATAAATACATTTTAAACAAAACAATCCCTCTACTGTTTGGCCTAATGTGTAATGAAATGTTTGTCCATCAAAAATAGTATAACTTTGTATATATATAAACTGTGTATTTTATATTTGAATCAAATTTCCTAGTGTCCCCACTTTAGGAAATATGGTTTCGAAAAGTGGGACAGCACTTCAG
>NW_015525793.1:0-978 GCF_001515645.1 Sinocyclocheilus grahami
TTTTAACCTGTTAAAAACACAATGATTGACATGATTCACATGTGAGGTGTCTGAACTAGAGATACTGGAGCCAAACTACCAGTTTGATCAGATTCTGTGTCAGACATGATGGACAAAAGTCACACAGTAGGCACCTTCCAGGTTGGGGACTATGTAGTGTTCGCCTTTCTGTTTGTGATCTCCTCTGGTATCGGGATCTTCTTCACCATAAAAGAGAGAAAGAAAGCCTCATCTAAAGAGTTTCTGGTCGAGGGCCATCAGATGTCCTGCGGGCCGGTGGCCCTTTCTCTCACCACCAGCTTCATGTCTGCGGTCACAGTGATCGGGGCCCCATCAGATGTGTAAAGATATGGGGCCTCGTATGTCATCTTTGGGGTCGCCTACACATTCGTGGTATTATTAACCGCTGAGCTCTTCCTGCCTGTGTTCTACAGATCAGGCATCACCAGTACATACGAGGTATAAACATACATTTCAAATTTGCTTTTGTCATCAAAGGTTTTATACTTTAGGTTTCACTAGTTTCACTAGATTTCATACAAATATTATATTATTATTAAATCATCACGAAATCATCAATATAAGATATATCTTCTACAGTAGACAGAAATGAAGTATTGAGGTAGGATGATGGCCAGATGTTGCTGGGCTTTTTGGAGGTCATGACCTTTAGTAACAAATCCCATAGGGCGTGTCAGCTGTAGTTCTGCAGGTTGAGGCCCTCCAGCATGATACAAACTTGTTCTGATTTGTTGTTCTCACAGTATTTGGAGATGCGTTTTTGTAAGCTTGTTCGTGTTGCCGCCACTCTAATTTATATAATTCAAACGGTGAGTAGGATTACATTTTCATACATTTAAAACATGTATTTTATAGTTTGTTCAATGCTGATTGTTCTGTTTTTAACTCTTCAGATTCTGTACAATGGTGTGGTAGTTTATTAAGATTTATTTAAATTCTACTTAAATGGGCCAAAAA